>NW_024609729.1:165000-357897 GCF_018296145.1 Oncorhynchus tshawytscha
GAAGTCCACAAAGCATAATGCATGTAACAAACAGTTACATGACCTAGAACATGGTCAAGCAAGTTTATGTTTACAACATTTTTCGGACTACTAAATCATCTATTGATTTAGAACCACGGAGAGTTACCACAAGTCACAAAGAAAACAGGAGCTGCTTCCACTATTCCAGCACCATATCAACTTCAGCTTGTCAACATCATCAAAGCACCTCTGCTTAGTCTAATACAGTGATAACTAAACAAGACTAAAAACAATTTAGTCCAATCAACGTAAGCTAAATATGATGTGGCTGTCCATGGTTCTGATTTCGGTGTGTGTGTGTGTGTGTGTGTGTGTGTGCATGTGTTCATGCAAGTAGAAAAAACATGTTGACTCACTCTACTTGTAGAGAAACGCAGTACACTTTTAGTTTTTGTTGTCCTGGGCTACCTGGCTAAAATGTTTGCCCTGTAGCCTAACTTTCTTTCATGGGAAATGATGACCTAGCTTTTTAACATTAGCCTACTACATCTAGCTACAGCACATATTGAACTTCCATCCTCTCAGGCCAGGGGAACCAAGTTTGAATTTATGGTTGGATCAGAATCGCCATTATGATCATTGGCCAGTACGGAGAATTAAATAAACCCTCAAGTACCAATTGCTATATCCATTGCTAATTTATGAATGGGCCAATGTTAGCTAGCTAGCTAGCCAATGGAGGACAACAACTCAATGCACTAATTCAAGATGTTTCTGTCACTTGACTTTTTGCCCGAGATGTGTTGTGATTGGTTAGAAGCCAAATCCAAACTGGCTTCCCGTGACACTTTTTTAATGCGCCAGAACCATTCACAGTTGAGCTTATTTAGTTTAGCTTAATGCTGGTGATGGGCTATTGATGGGCTATTATTTAACCATTTGTTTTTATCAAGGGAGGCCAAATGCTCACTGGCTTCCCTTGCATTCAATGCTACGGGCTGCGGTGCGCTGTTTCGCTTGCTCGGATGCTTTTCCGATGAGACACATTCAGCCTCTTGCGAATTGAAGGTAATATATAAAACAGAAGAGAACAAAAGATACATTATATTAGGTTTTTATTTTTATTGGTTAGTCTTTTGGGGAAGCCTGGCTTCTCTTGGCATCCATGAATACACGTTACTGTTTGAATGTCAGGTCGAAGACAATCTGATACAGCACACAGATGTGCAGGCAATGGGATAGGCAGAGGGACAGAAGGGGGACAGGCAGGGGGACAGGCAGAGGGACAGGGAGGGTAGCAGGCAGGGGGACAGAAGGGGGACAGGCAGTGGGGGGGACAGAAGGGGGACAGGCAGGGGGGACTGGCAGTGGGACTGGCAGTGGGACAGACAGGGGGACAGGCAGTGGGGGGGACATGCAGGGGGGATAGACACGGGGCAGGCAGGGGGACAGGCAGGGGTGATGTACCATTCTTGAAACACACGGGAAACTGTTGTGCGTGAAAAGCCCAGCAGCATTGCAGTTCTTGACAGTAACCAATGCACCTGGCTCTTACTACCATACCCTGTTCAAAGGCAATTAAAACATGTTCCTTTTCCATTCACCCTCTGAATGGTAGACATACACAATTTGTGTCTCAATAGTATCAATGCTTCTAAATCTTGTTTAACCTGTCTCCTCCCCTTCATCTACACTGATTGAAGTGTCATCAATAAGGGATCATAGCTTTCAACTGGATTCACTTGGTCAGCCAATGTCATGGAAAGAGCAGGTGTTCATAAAGTTTTGTGAGCTCAGTGTATATGACTCTGGTGAAAAGAAGGGCTCTAAATAGGGAATATGGAATAGTTTTCACCAACTGGCGGCCTGCCGGACAAATTTGGCCCCCCTAAGTTTTTTTATTTTTTAATTGTTGGACATAATACACTGTAAAAACAAAAGGAAATCAGCTCATTTTGGTTACTGGCCCAATACTCATAACCGCTAGGCTACCTGCTGACCCTACCTGGTCTGGCCCCCAACCATCTGCTCAAGAGAATATCATCCTGTGGCTGAATCTAGTTGATGATCCCCCTGGAATATGGAACATATTCTACAAGAACCAATATCAGTCCCTAAAAACACAACCTTATGGAACAATCCTTGGATAGCTTTTCAGAAGTCACAGATAAATTGGTCCACATGGAAAACTAAAGGCATAGAAACCATAAATGACCTGGTAAAAGGCAATACACTTCCAGATAATCCCTGCCTCTCTTCTCCTCTTCAGCCGTCCCCTGTTCCAGTGCAGCATCTGTGTGTAGCGCTACCTGGCGGTGGTCCACCCTGTGGTCTTCCTGAAGTACAAACCCTTAAGGTACAGGGTGGGGTGTGCGGCCGGGGGCCAGGGGGGTCACGCTGATGTTTACAGGGAGGGCTGTTTCCCTCTACGCACCTCCGTTCCCCATCCACTGCTTCATCACCTACATCCTGCTCTTCCAATTGGTCAATCTATTCTGCAGCCTCTCCATCCTCCGTGTCCTGAAGGGCACCCTACCGGGGTAGGGAGAGATGAAGAGAAGAGAAAGAGGGGAGAGGGAGAAAAAAGGGATGAATGCCATTAAGAAGAGAGCGTTCATCATGGGGCGTCTCGGTCACCCTGGCGGTGATATTAATTATCAACCGTCCGACAGCGGTCATTTATCTGCTGTAAGACTGCATCACAGCTGTTTCCTGCTTGCTTGATGCCCTCAACATGTTCCTCCTGGTGTTCTGTGAGTTGGTGCAGCCCTTCTTCTACCTCCACAGGAGTGGGAAACTGCCCTTCTGCCCCAGGGGCCAGAGAGGGAGAGGTGGCATAACAATAGAAATAGAATTGGATACACTCAGGATGGCCGCCGGTCCACCCATCTCACAACATTCACTTGAATCTAGCTATTCTATTTCTATGGGGCACTCCTTTGTATATGTTATTGTATATTTGAAGGGATAGTGCAAGATTTTGGCACATAAGCCATTTTTCTACTTTCCCAGAGTCAGATGAACTCATGGATACCATTTTTATGTATCTGCACCCAGTATGAAGGAAGTTAGAGGTAGTTTTGTTAGCCAACACTAACTAGCATTAGTGCAATGACTGGAGGTCAGATAACGCTTGAAGCAACCTGTAATGTCCTTCCTACTGGAAGAGGTAGTTAATATACTGTATATGACTGGCAGATTTTGTGTGGTTCCGAATGGGGGTTCCACTAAACATGAACCTTTAAGCTAAACTTAAACACAAACCTAAAGCCAAACTTAGCCCTAAAGTTAACCCCTTACGTTACACCAATCCCCCTAAACTTTAGCCCTAAAGCTAATCCCTTATGCTACACCCATCCCACTACGCCTAACCTTAACCCCTAAACTTAGCTCTAAAGCTAATCCCTTATGCTACACCCATCCCACTACGCCTAACCTTAACCCCTAAACTTAGCCCTAAAGCTAATCCCTTATGCTACACCCATCCCACTACGCCTAACCTTAACCCCTAAATTTAGCCCTAAAGCTAATCCCTTATGCTACACCCATCCCACTACGCCTAACCTTAACCCCTAAATTTAGCCCTAAAGCTAATCCCTTATGCTACACCCATCCCACTACGCCTAACCTTAACCCCTAAACTTAGCCCTAAAGTGAATCCCTTATGCTACACCCATCCCACTACGCCTAACCTTAACTCCTAAACTTAGCCCTACATTTAACACATTTTGATCCCAATGCCTAATCCTACATTTTGGGTCTGCCTGGTCGAATATACAGTTCATAAACTATATCTGTTTTTGATGTGTTTTAACTGCCACGTCACATGGCTAGAATGTCTCCTGTCCCTAGATGCAGTCACTTACAACACCTCGTCAATCAATCATAGACTGTGTATGGCCATTAGGTCCTGACAAACACAATGTTTTGCATAGGTGTAATGACCTGATGCACCTGTTTCTGACTCACAGGTGTACAAGCTGGGCCCAATATACCTGACTTGAGTTCAGGATACACCAAATGGAAAACACTTTGAATAGGGAAAAAACTAAGATGAGCATTCTCATTGGATAAGGTTTGGAAGTACCTCCTCAATTTCCATGTTTTGGCCGTGTTATGTTGTATCTGTTGTAAATGAACCAGCACTAAGTTATGTTAACAGACACATACTTCCAGTAGAGAGAAGAGCTCCATCTGTCAAAGTTTAACATTGTTATTTTTTTCTCTTAACAATCTGAATTGTTGCTGAAGAAAAAGTATTAATTTCACTTCTGAGGTTTAACACTTTTTTTTCAGTACATGTTGTGGAATTCTATGATATGTCATAGCAGAAGAAATGTCTGCACGGCATAATTTATTAATGTTTGATTGAAATATCGTACAGGAATTTTATTTGAAATGTTTATTGATGAAACACATTAAAAGGCAGATTAAATGTAAATGTATATTGTATGATCTGGTGTTGACAGGTAATGCATTTCTCTCTCTCTTTCTCTCGCAGCTTCCATCACACACCAGAACTACACCAAGTGAAGAGATGAATACTTCAACCTCAGCTGCAAACTCTTCCCTGCCTGAATATCCATTTGCTGCCAACTCATCCCAAGACCAATCAATCAGCACTGCTTCCGAGGCAATCAACTTTATCCTGGGTCTCCCCACCAATATCTACGTCCTGTGAAGAGCCGGCCCTGGACGTTCTGCCACCCTATGCGATACAAAAATCTGATCCAACTTTAGGTTTCAACTGCTGGCTACTCGTCCGCTGTATAACCCAATAACAGAAGTGTTTCCCTAAAAGCTGCCTGAGTTTAAACAAACATCTTCCATTTTCAGAAAGAGAAAAGCTCAATTAATATGGACAGAATAGCAAAGTCCATTTTTTAGGGTGTCATAGAGAGGAATCAATATATCCCCATATGCATTGGAGTCAAGTCTTTCACAGGTGTTTTAGGGCTTGTTTCTACCATGTAGCATCACCAAGAATGGTTGATTTAATCTGGATATCTTTCATGTATTTATTTTAAAATATAAAGCAAACAATAGATATCCTTTTGTTAGCATGCTTACTTACAAGCCCTTAACCAACAATGCAGTTAAAGAAACAGTGTTGAGAAAATATTTACTAAATAAAATAAAGTAGAAAATAATAAATAAACAAGTAACTCAAGAAAATGACATAACAATAACGAGGCTATATACAGGTAGTACCGGTACCGAATCAAAGTGTGGGGGTGCAGGTTCGTCGAGGTCATTTGTAGATGTAAAGTGACTATGTATAGATAATATGCAGTGAGTAGCAGCAGCATAAAAACAAAGGGGGGGGAGGGGCAATGTACCTTATATAGTCCGCATGGCCATTTGATTAATTGTTCAGCAGTCTTATGGCTTGGGGGTAGAAGCTGTTAAGGACCTAGACTTTGTGCTCCGGTACCGCTTGTTGCATCACTGCCTGGTATGACAACTGCTCGGCCTCCGATCGCAAGGCACTACAGAGGGTAGTGTGAACGGCCCAGTACATCACTGGGGACAAGCTTCCTGCCATCCAGGACCTCTATACCAGGCGGTGTCAGAGGAAGGCCCTGAAAATTGTCAAAGACTCCAGCCACCTTAGTCATAGACTGTTCTCTCTGCTACCACACGGCAAGTGGTACCGGAGCGCCAAGTTTAGGTCTGTTAAGGGAATTTTTATCAATGATGACTAATTATGTATACATTTCAATCAGGACTGACTAATCAGAATACTATTATGTTACTGTATATGTACTAATCAGAATACTATTATGTTACTGTATATGTATGAATTTTCTTTTTAATCTTAGTACTGAATATAATGTGTGCAAATATAATCAAGAATTAGAACAATGACTGTCTGTACCATGGTAGAAATGAATGAACTCATAGCCAGACTAGCTAGAAGGCTTATCTACACCAGCTGTCCGAAGCTCAAGTCATATATCATCTTAATAGGGAGAGACGATGTGAGAACCATACAGCCTTTGTACTAGAACGGAGAGGGCACGGGTTGGTACTGAAACTAATGACGTCATTTTCAGTTTATAACCTGTGGTAAAATGTGTAAGGAGCAGTACTCTCGTGAATAAAAGCTGCTGTTTGACTTTAAGTCTGGGCTCTGTCCATTTTTATAAAATAAGGGTCATACAAATCCTTATGAATTGACAGAGTGTTTAATTTTAATTGGGTGTTAAAACATAGAGGAATTAAATTCCTGTCCAAGAGGCCTTGTCGTGGAAATTTCCTGTATTTACCAAATCATGAGAGCAAACCACACACAAGTCAGAGTTATTAATCACAAAGTCCATCTTTAATTATATGAGCTCCATCACAACCCTGTGACTCTCAGATCAATTCAGTGTCTATAAATTAATTCTCTGAGAGTCCCTTACACATTGCAACTGAGATCCTTTATAGCAAAGACACACATAGCCAGACAGCATTGGCATAATTTATCGTTCAGCTTTGTCTCCTAAACTATGTTATTTTCTCAAACTCAGAACCATAAGCCAATCCTCCATATCAACAGGCATATATCGAATCCATCCTATCTTGACAAGATCACAGAGACACATTGACTACCACACAGACATTGTGGAGCCAAGAGATACACGCTTGACCTCTCCCCTCTCTGCGGCCCAAGTAACTTAGTCTTGACAGAGAACAGATACTGCAACCCCGCCACAGTATTATACAAACACATTCTGATGAGAAATAACTTACAAACATATGATGAATATAAAACATCTTACCTATGTTACCAACTAATTCTGATTATTCCCCAACAGCTTCTAAACAGCTTCTACCCCCAAGTCATAAGACTCCTGAACATCTAGTCAAATGGCTACCCAGACTATCACATTGCCCCCCCCTTTCCCTCCCACACCACTGCCACTCTCCGTTGTCATCTATGCATAGTCACTTTAATTAACTCTACCTACATGTATATATTACCTCAACTAACCGGTGCCCCTGCACATTGACTCTGTACCGGCACCCCCCTGTATAAATGGTTTGTTTTTTTATTTGTACTGCTCCTCTTTAAATTACTTGTTACTTTTATCTCTTATTCTTATCCATATTTTTTTAAACTGCACTGTCGGTTAGGGGCTCGTAAGTAAGCATGTCTACACTTGTTGTATTCTGCGCATGTTACTAATAAAATTTGATTCGATTTTTATTTGACATAGCTCAGTTCTAAGTAGAGACACAATCGCTAAACGCCCAGGAAGAGAAGAGACACCAATCTCTCTCTCTCTCTCTCTCTCTCTCTCTCTCTCTCTCTCTCTCTCTCTCTCTCTCCCTCTATCTCGCTCTCTCTCTCCCACTCTCCCTCTCTCTCTCTCTCTCTCTCCCACTCTCCCTCTCTCTCTCTCTCTCTCTCTCTCTCTCTCTCTCTCTCTCTCTCTCTCTCTCTCTCTCTCTCTCTCTCTCTCTCTCTCTCTCTCTCTCTCTCTCTCTCTCTCTCTCTCTCTCTCTCTCTCTCTCTCTCTCTCTCTCTCTCTCTCTCTCTCTCTCTCTCCCTCTCTCTCTCTCTCTCTCTCCCACTCTCTCTCTCTCTCTCTCTCTCCCTCTCTCTCTCTCTCCCCTCTCCCTCTCTCTCGCTCGCTCGCTCTCTCTCCCACCCACACATAGTTGGACCTCAAAGCAAGTACTTAAATAACTGAGCTTGGTAAAAGATCCTCAGTCCTCTCTTGCTATGCGGAGCATGGTCTTCTATCGGCACAGTTCTTCTCTCTCAACCTATTTGAAACCCTATACTGCCTGCCCTCTGTCTAAGTATCTGTCTACATACATCTCCCCATTCCCTTTCTCCCAGCTCAGGTAACATTCTGTATTGGTTTTCTCATCTTTGTATATATTTTGAACGCTACCTGACGGTGGTCCATCCTGTTGTCTTCCTGAAGTACAAACTCCTCAGATACAAGGTGGCATGTCCTGGGTTAGTCTGGTTGGTTGTGATCGGGTTCTGTATTAATTTTATGCTGGCAATATTATGCGTCTTTGGGTGAAATTCTTATTTGAATGTATGTTATTCTGCTGCCTCTGTTATGAGGGCTCTGAAATCATCATAATATCTCCAAATTCCTAGGTTTTCCAGAAATCCCGGTCGAAGGCTCAAGAAATCAGGAGGGTATAAGCATGAAATCCAGAATTGTGCAGTGTTGGATTTGATTCATTCCCTCTTATCTGGGAAGATTACGTACCAATCGTATTGCTTCAGCTTTCACCTTTGTGTCTGTATCTAGTAGTGAGATGAGATGATAAGGCTTCATTTGTCTGACAGCATGACTGTGAGTCGCTTTTGATACAAGATTTGGAAAAATGGCATAATTATACATGGGTAAGAAAAAGTGTAATTCATGTTCACTGTCACGATCCTGATCTGTTTCACCTGTCCTTGTGCTTGTTTCCTCCCCCTCCAGGTGTTGCCCATATTCCTCACTTGTCCTCTGGGTATATATACCTGTGTTTTCTGTCTGTCTATTCCAGTTTGTCTTGTTTGTTCAAGGGTACCAGCGTATGGTGTCTCAGCTCCTGCTTTCTCCAGTTTCTCTTTTCTCACCCTCCTGGTTTTGACCCTTGCCTGTCCTGACTCCGAACCCACCTGCCGGACCACTCTGCCTGTCACTGACCCTGAGCCTGCCTGCCGTGCTGTACCTTTGCTCCTACTCTGGATTACTGAACTCTGCCTGTCCCTGTCCCTGACCCTGAGCCTGCCTGCCGTCCTGTACCTTTGCTCCTACTCTGGATTATCGAACCCTGCCTGCCTTGACCTGTTGTTTGCCTTCCCCTTTTGTTACAATAAACATTGTTACTTCACAGTCTACACTTGGGTCTTTCCTTGATCCCTGATAGTTTACTGAAAAAAAATATATATATTTTTTATCTTTCATATTTAACATGTGTGCAGAACTACTCACGTAGCTTGTTTTTATTTTTGTAGAGCAGGGGAAAAAAGACAATAATGCAGGCAGAAAATGTTTTTAAAAAACAATGAGAGCCCTTTGCATACACATTTGGGCCTCTTAGTTTGTGTTGTGTCCATTTAGAGTAGGCAGGCTATTTGCATGTCAGGAAGGCAGGAAAGGGGGCAGCCCCTTCTCTTTTCAGTGCTCTGGTCTGCATCCCAAATGGCATTCTACAGTGCATTTGGAAAGTATTCAGACCCCTTGACTTTTTCCACATTGTGTTATGTTACAGCCTTTTTCTAAAATGTACTAAATACAACATTTTCCTCATTAATCTACATACAATACCCCATAATGATATAGCGAAAACAGGGTTTTAGACATTTTAGAAAGCTCCAGAGATCCCCATCCTCTGCCTCCTCACCTACATCCTGCTCTTCCAATTGGTCAATCTATTATGCAGCCTCTCCGTCCTCCGTGTTCTGAAGTGCACCACGCTGGTGGAGGGAGATGGCACAACAGTAGTAGGCTTGATTACCAACAATGACGAGACAGCCTACAGGGAGGAGGTGAGGGCTCTGGGAGTGTGGTGAAAATAACCTCTCACTCAATGTCAACAAAACAAAGGAGATGATTAGGGACTTCAGGAAACAGCAGTGGGGGGCACCACCATATCCACATCAATGAGACCACAGTGGAGAAGGTGGAAACCTTCAAGTTCCTCGGTGTACACATCACTGACAAACTGAAATGGTCCACTCAGACAGACATTGTGGTGAAGAAGGCGCAAGAGTGCCTCTTCAACCTCAGGAGGCTGAAGAAATTTGGCTTGTCATCTAAAACCCTCACAAACTTTTACAGATGCACAATTGAGAGCATCCTGTTGGGCTGTATCACCGCTTGGTATGGCAACTGCTCCACCTGCAACCGCAGGGCTCTCCAGAGAGTGTTTCACCAGGCTATCAACCTGAAGGCGAGGTCAGGACAGGTGAATCAAGGCTGGCACCAAGAGACTGAAAAACAGCTTCTATCTAAAAGGCCATCAGAATCTTAAATAGCCATTTCTAGCATATGGAGGCTGCTGCCTCTACACATAGACTTGAAATCACTTGCCACTTGAATAATTGGAACACTAGTCAACTTTAATAATGTCTATATATCTTGCATTACCCATCTCATATATATATACAGTGGGGCAAAAAAGTATTTAGTCAGCCACCAATTGTGCAAGTTCTCCCACTTGAGAGAGAGAGAGGGCTGTAATGTTCATCATAGGTACACTTCAACTATGACAGACAAAACGAAAAAAAAAATCCAGAAAATCACATTGTATGATTTTTAATGAATTTATTTGCAAATTATGGTGGAAAATAAGTAATTGTGCAAGTTCTCCTACTTAAAAAGATGAGAGAGGCCTGTCATTTTCATCATAGGTACACTTCAACTATGACAGACAAAATGAGAAAGAAAATCCAGAAAATCACACTGTAGGATTTTTAATGAATTTATTTGCAAATTATGGTGGCCAAAAACCAAAAACCAATACCATTTATTTGCACATTTCCACCATAATCCTACAATGTGATTTTCTGGATTTTTTGCTAATTTACTTTAATTTACTGTGTGTGTATTGGGTATATGTTGTGTAATTGTTAGATTTTTTACTACCACGTCACATGGCTTGTAAGTCTCCTGTCTCTAGCTACTGTATAGATGCAGTCACTTACAAAACCTCCTCAATCAGTCATAGACTGTGTATGGCCATTAGGTCCTGTTAAACTAAAGCATTTGCATATGTGTAATGACCTGCTGCGCCTGTTTGTGACTCACGTGTGTACAAGCTGGGCCCAATAAACCAGGCTTGAGTTCAGGACACACCAAATGGAAAATGTTTTGAATAGGGAAAAAACTAAGTTGTGCATTCTCATTGGATAAGGTTAGGAAGGACCTCCTCCATTTCCATCTGTTTTGTCCCTGTTATGTTGTGTCTGTTGTGTATGAACCAACATTCACTTCTTGTAACAGACACAGACTTTCTAGGAGAGAGAAGAGCTCCATCAGTCAAGGTTTGAAATTGTTATTTTTCCTCTTCAAAATCTGAATTAGAAGTATTAAGTTCATTTCTGAAGTTTTCCCATGTTGTGTAACCTTTATTTAACTAGGCAAGACAGTTAAGAACAAATTCTTATTTACAATGACGGCCTACCCAGTCCAAATGCAAACGACGTGCGCTGCCTTATGGGACTCCCAATCACGGCTGTATGTGATGCAGCCTGGATTTGAACTGGGGACTGTAGTGACTCCTCTTGCACTGAGATGCAGTGCCTTAGACCTCTGTGCCACTCGGGAGCCCAAATCAGAAATATTTCATAACAGAAAAAAATATCTGCATGGTATAATTCATGCATGTTTGATAGGAATATCTTACAGGAATTTGATTTGAAATATTTATTGATGAAACACATTAAAAGGCTATGTAAATCTATTTAGTATGTTCTCGTGTTGACAGTTAATGCATTTATCTCTCTCTTTCTCTCTGTCTCTTTTATCTCTGTTTCTCTCTGTCTCTTCCTCCCTCTCTCTTTCTCTCAGATTCCATCACACACCAGAACTACACCAAGTGAAGAGATGAATACTTCATCCTCAGCTACAAACTCTTCCCTGCCTGGATATCCATTTGCTGCCTATTTGTCCCAAGACCAATCATTCAGCACTGCTTGCTATGCAATCAACTTTACCCTGGTTCTCCCCACCAATATCTATGTCCTGTGGCTGATACTGACCGAAGTGGGAGGGACGATGGCTTCAGAGTTCTTCGCTCTCAACCTGGCTGTTTCTGAGATCCTCTTCTGCCTGTGTTCTATCATGTATTTTATCTGGCTACACCACCCCACAATCGTTGCCTCGTACATCATGGTATTTTCTTATGGTTTTATAATGACAGGCCGTCCCCTGTTCCAGTGCTGTATCTGTGTAGAGCGCTACCTGGCAGTGGTCCACCCTGTGGTGTACCTGAAGTACAAACCCCTGAGATACAGGGTGGGGTGTTGTGGTGTTGTCTGGCTGATGGTGCTTGGATCCTGTCTGTTCCATATGTTTGGGAGTGAAATATCTTTTTTCTTTTATGTTTACTGGTGTGAGTTTCTGATATTGTTTTTGTTGAATTTATTCTGCGGAGTCTCAGTTCTCAGGGCTCTGAAACGTCCCGGGCCGGGGGAAGGGGAGAGGGAGGGGACAAATAACATGAAGAGGAAGGCGTTTAAGATCATTTTGATTATCATGTTGTCTATGGTGGTGAATTATCTTCCATATGAGGTAACTCTACCTTTAAAAGCTCGTTTGAATGTTGGTGAGATTTTGTTAGCCTTAAACATTTGTTTGACCATCAATGTGATTACTGGGCTGGTGCAGCCCCTCCTCTACCTTCACAGGGCTGGGAAACTGTCCTGTTTCAGACCACCCTAAGAGATAATAGAGGCTAGATAATAGGCTTGATGTAGTCAACCTGAATCCAAGGGTGAATTGTGTAATTGCGGTGTAATAAAGGTTAGATAAAATTTGAATTGTTAACTAGTTACAGCATGTATGTCGTTGACAGACTTTACATATATACAGAGAATACCGTTACTGAGTCAATGTGCGGTGGTACAGGTTAGTCGAGGTCATTTGTACATAAAGTCTAAAGTAACTATGCATAGATAATAAGCAGCAAGTAGCAGTAGTGTAAAATCAAAGGGGGAGGGGCGGGGTCAATGTAAATTGTCTGGGTGGCCATTTTATAAATTCTTCAGCAGTCTTATAGCTTGGGGGTTGATGCTATTAAGGAGCCTTTTGGATCTAGCCTTTGCGCTCCGGTACCGCTTGCCGTGCGGTATCAGAGAGAACAGTCTATGACATGGGTGACTGGAGTCTTTGACCATTTTTTGACACCGCCTAGTATATAGGTCCTGGATGGCAGGAAGCTTGGCCCCAGTGATGTACTGGACCTCACTCACTACACTCTGTAGCGCCTTGCGGTCAAATGCCGAGCAGTTGCCATACCAGGCGGTGATTCAACCGGTCAGGATGCTCTCGATGGAGCAGTTGTATAACTTTTTGAGGATCTGGGGACCCATGACAAATCCTTTCAGTCTCCTGAGGGGGAAAAGTTGTTGTGCCCTCTTCACAACTGTCTTGTTGTGTTTGGACTATGATAGTTTGTTTATGATGTGGACACCAAGTACCTTGAAACTCTCGACCCGCTCCACTACAGCCCCGCCGATGTTAATGGGGGCCTGTTCTGCCCGCCTTTTTCAATAGTCCACAATCAGCTCCTTTTTCTTGCTCACATTGAGGGAAAGGTTGTTGTCCTGGCACCACACTGCCAGGTCTCTGGCTTCCTCCATATAGGCTGTCTCATTGTTGGGCCATTAAGGTTTTTAATATAAGTGTGTATATTACATGTTTACTTTGTGTTTTTCTTCTTTGGATACTCAATAAATACTTGTGCTGAACTACACATGTATCCTTATATTATTTGTTGTAAAACAGAGAACATTTCCAGACCCCATTACTATAGTTCTTACTATAACATGTGAGGAAGCTACCGCTAACAAAGAAGACCAAATGTCAGAAGACACTGTCATTAAAATCTCTTATCCAAATATCCATATATAACTGACTGTAGCTGACCTGAAGCAAGAACATGCATATTCTTGACACCATTTGAAAGGAAATACCTTGAAGTTTTTGGAAATGTGAATTTGATGTTGGATAATAAAACACATTAGATCTGGTATAAGATAATACAAAGAAAAAAACATGTTTTTTTCGCCATGTTTTTTTTCTTCTTCATCTTAGAAATGCAAGAGAAAGGCCTAAATGTAATATTGCAGTGTAGGTGCAACTTAGATTTTGACCACTAGATGGTGTACATGCAAGGTTTTAGACTGATCCAATGAACCAGTACATTTCTGTTCAAAATCAAGTCTGCCCAAATGTGCCTAATTGGTTTATTGATACATTTTCAAGTACATAACTGTGCACTCTCCTCAAACAATAGCATGGTATTAGTTGTAATAGCTACTGTAAACTGGACAGTGCAGTTCGATTAACAATAATTTAAGCTTTCTGACCATATCAGATATGTCTATGTCCTTGGAAATGTGCTTGTTACTTACAACGTCATCATAATCACATTAGCGCGTGTTAGAGCAACAGTCCCGTGGGAGACACACCGATCCCGTATCCCGAGGTTAACCTCTGCATACATTTTTTTGGAGAAACGTATTGTGTATTGTGTGCTCTCCACTCTCTGGAGTACTGAGTTTTGAAATCAGTGGATTTCGAGTGTAATAGCTAAGGAGATGGAGAAAACACCTGTCTCAGGTTTATATCTTCAAACTAAGAGCAACCAAGGCATCCGACAGGAGACACGTCCAACCATAAATGATGTATAAGGGTAAAATATTCTAGCTAGCTAAATATTTGGATATTACATGTTTCTAATTTTGACAGAGAGCCATTTGCTTGGCTTGCTATAGACAAATGTTAGCTAGCTAACATTGTACCTGTTTGGTTAGCTACTTGCAGATTCATGCAGGGTAGTAACATCATGAGTTGTGACTATTGTTCATAGTTTACTTAGCTAGCTAGCTAACGTTAGCTGGCTGGCTCGCTAGCTAACGTTACGTGTATGACCTTATTATTCATATCTCAGAGCTAATGTTATTTGCTTGTCTACTATAACCTAATGTTAGCTAGCTAACCTTGAACCTGATTGGTTAGCTGCCTGCAGATTCATGCAGGATAAAAATGTCATGAGTTGTGATTATGGTTCATTGTTTACCTAGCTAGCAAGTTAACGTTAACTGGCTGGCTCACTAGCTAACATTACATGTACAACCTTTTTATTCATATCGCAGAGCCATTTGCTTAGCTAGCTATAGCCTAATGTTAGCTTGCGAACATTGAATCTGGTTGGCTAGCTACCTGCAGATTAATTCAGGGTACTAACATCATGAGTTGTGAATTACCTAGCTAGCTAGATACATGTCTTAACCAAAAACTCCACTATGTGTAACGGATGTGAAACGGCTAGCTAGTTAGCGGTGGTGCGCTCTAAATAGCGTTTCAATCGGTGACGTCACTTGCTCTGAGACCTTGAAGTAGTGGTTCCCCTTGCTCTGCAAGGGCCGCGGCTTTTGTGGAGCGATGGGTAACGATGCTTCGTGGGTGACTCTTGTTAATGTGTGCAGAGGGTCCCTGGTTCACACCCGGGGACGGTCTAAAGTTATACTGTTACAGTGATGCTGTTGACCCGGATCACTGGTTGCTGCGGAAGAGGAGGTCAAAAGGGGGGTGAGTGTAACGGATGTGAAATGGCTAGCAAATTAGCGGTGGTGCGCGGTAAATTGCGTTTCAATCGGTGACGTCACTTGCTCTGAGACCTTGAAGTAGTGGTTCCCCTTGCTCTGCAAGGGCCGCGGCTTTTGTGGAGCGATGTGTGCCTGGTTCGCGCCCGGGTATGGGCGAGGGGACGGTCTAAAGTTACACTGCGTTCGTAAATTCAGTCTGGCCATCTACTCCAATTTCAGAGCACTCTCTCCTGAGTGTGTCAGAGAGTACAGAATAACTGATGTATTTATGAATGCTCAACAACCATTGAATGTCCGGTGTCAGTAAACATCAGTAAACTCAACGACCAGGGTCCGCTCTGAACGCAAAACGCTCTGAACTTACAAACGGACAATCTGACAGCACAATTGCAGTCTCCTGGATAACATAACAGCCTAACCAAAAAAAAAAATATCTAATTGTATTAGTCACATACACATGGTTAGCAGATGTTAATGCGAGTGTAGCGAAATGCTTGTGCTTCTAGTTCCGACAGTGCAGTAATATCTAGCAAGTAATCTAACAATTTCATAACGACTACCTTATTCACACAAATGTAAAGGGATGAATAAGAATGTATACATTTAATATGAATGAGTGATAGCTGTGCAGCATAAGCAAGATGCACTAGATGGAATACAGTATAATCATATGAGATGAGTAATGTAGGGTATGTAAACATTATATAAAGTGGCATTATTTAAAGTGACTAGTGATACATTTACTACATCCAATTACTAATTGTTAAAGTGGCCAGAGATTTGAGTCAGTAAGTTGGCATCAGCCACTCAATGTTAGTGATGGCTGTTTAAAACAGTCTGTTTTTCAGTATCTCGGTTCCAGTTTTGATGCACCTGTACTGATCTCGCCTTCTGGATGATAGCGGGGTGAACAGGGAGTGGCTCAGGTGGTTCTTGTCTTTGATGATCTTTTTGGCCTCCCCATGACATCAGGTGCTGTAGGTGTCCTGGAGGGCAGGTATTTGCAGACCGCACCACCCTCTGGAGAGCCTTGCGGTTGTGGGTGGAGCAGTTGCCGTACCAGGTGTTGATACAGCCCGACAGGATGCTCTTGATTGTGCATCTGTAAAAGTTTGTGAGGGTTTTAGGTGACAAGCCAAATTTCTTCAGCCTCCTGAGGTTGAAGAGGCGCTGTTGCACCTTCTTCACTGCACTGTCTGTGTGGGTGAACCTTTCCAGTTTGTCAGTGATGTCTATGCCGAGGAACTTAAAACTTTCCACCTTCTCCACTACTGTCCTGTCGATATGGATGGGGGGATGCTCCCTCTGCTGTTTCCTGAAGTCCACGATCATCTCCTTTGTGTTATTGACATTGAGTGAGAGGTTATTTTCCTGACACCACGCTCCGAGGGCCCTCACCTCCTCCCTGTAGGCCGTCTCGTCATTGTTGGTAATCAAGCCTACCACTGTAGTGTCTGCAATCTTGATGATTTAGTTGGAGGCGTACATGGCCACGCAGTCATGGGTGAACAGGGAGTACAGGAGAGGGCTGAGAACGCACCCTTGTGGACGCCCAGTGTTGAGGAACAGCGGGGTAAGGATGTTGTTTCCTACCCTCACCACCTGTTTGCGGCCCTTTCAGAAAGTCCAGGACCTAGTTGCACAGGGCGGGGTCGAGACCCAGGATCTCAAGCTTAATGACGAGTTTGGAGGGTACAATGGTGTTAAATGCTGAGCTGTAGTCAATGAACAGCATTCTTACATAGGTATTCCTCTTGTCCAGATGGGATAGGGCAGTGTGCAGTGTTATGGTGATTGCAGTGTCTGTGGACCTATTGGGCGGTAAGCAAATTGAAGTGGGTCTAGGGTATCAGGTTGGGTGGCGGTGATATGATCCGTATCTCTCTAAGCACTTCATGATGACAGGAGGGCCCACAGGCTTTGATAGCGGGCTGTGTCAGTGGAACTGTATTGTTCTCAAAGCGAGCTGTTGAATTGCGGCTCTACTTTGTCTCTATACTGACGCTTTGCTTGTTTGATTGCCTTGTGGAGGGAATAGCTACACTGTTCAGTCATGTTTCCAGTTGCCTTGCCATGATTAAAAGTGGTGGTTCACACTTTCAGTTTTGCGCGAATGATGCCATCAATCCAAGATTTCTGGTTAGGGAAGGTTTTAATAGTCGCAGTGGGTACAACATCACCGATGCACTTGCTAACAAACTCGCTCACCGAGTCAGCATATATATCAATGTTGTTGTCTGAGGCTACCTGGAACATTTCCCAGACCACATAATGAAAGTAATCTTGAAGCATGGAATCTGATTGGTCGGAACAGCGTTGGATAGACTTGAGCATGGGCTGGGAGCAACAAAATGGAGTCATGGTCAGATTTGCCGAAGGGCGAGGGAGGGCTTTGTATGCATCGAGGAAGTTAGAGTAGCAATAATCCAGAATGCTACCAGCTCTATAGGCTGTAAACATTTAGGTGAGCTTTGTTTTCAGATTCATTAAAAAACAAATCCCAAGCTACAATAAATGCATGCTCAGGATATATCGTTTCCAGTTTACATAGAGTCCAGGGAAGTTCTTTCAGGGCCGTCAAGGTATCTGCTTGGGTGGGGATATACAAGGCTGTGACTATAATCGAAGAGAATTCTCTTGGTAGATAATGTGGTCTGCATTTGATTGTAAGGAATTCTAGGTCAGGTGAACAAAATAACTTGAGTTCCTGTATGTTGTTATGATTACATCATGAGTTGTTAATAATAAGGCATACAACACTGCCCTCCTTCTTACCAGAGAGATGTTTGTTTCTATCGGCGTGATGCGTGAAGAAACTGGGTGGATGTACCGACTCTGACAACATATCCTGAGTGAGCCATGTTTCTGTGAAAAAGAGGATGTTACAATCTCTGATGTCTGTAAGGAAACTCGTGCCCTAATTTTGTCCACCTTGTTATCTAGAGATTGGATATTTTTGAGTAATGTGCTCGGAAGCGGTAGATGGTGTGCTTGCCCTCTAAGTCTGACCAGTAGGCCGCTCCTTCTGCCCCTCCTGCGGCGAGGTAGACGCTAGTGCGAGTAATGTTCAGTGAGCTGTTCTCTCTCACATAGATGTCTGCTGTTAGTACATTCAGATCAACCTTTAAATAGATGGATGGGGCTAAAGCTTTAGAGGGTGTGAACAATGCTGAATGGGTGTAGACAAAGAAGGGCTCTCCAGTATGTACCAAAACATTAAAAGGCCATTTCATCAAAAGTGAGTTTATCAACTTTCAATGCAAAATTACTTTCCCATTGTTCCTCAACTGTATTGTGTTATATACCATTTTGTAGCTCTGAGTCTTTACTTTTATCAAGTGTAATAAACACAATTTCAAATTTTTACATAATTTTTACATAAGGACGAATTGAGCTGGTCCGTCACACATGATATAATAATCTCTCTCTCTCGCTCATGTATATATACATAGTTGGACGTCAAAGCTGTTACTTCCAAACTGCAAAAAGCTGGACGCTTCCTACTTTTCCTCTGTCCTTTCTAGCTATGCAGAGCATGCATCTTCTATCTGCACTGCGTTCTATTCAGTCAACCTCATCCTCAGTCTCCCCATCAAAATGTAAGCCCTGTGGCTGATAGTGATCGGATATATTCCCTCTCTCCCAGCTTTAGTAACATTCTGTATTGGTTTTCTCATCTTTGGTACGACCCTGTTCCAGTGCTGTATATTTTTTAAACACTACCTGGCGGTGGTCCATCCTGTTGTCTTCCTGAAGTACAAACTCCTCAGATACAAGGTGGCATGTTCTGGGTTAGTCTGGTTGGTGATCGGGTTCTGCCTTACTTTTATGCTGGCAAAGAGCCTAAATGTTATATATTATGCGATTTTGGGAGAAATTATGGTCTTATTTGAATGTATGTTATTCTGGTGCTGGAGCAGGAGAGCAAGGAAATCCCAGTGGCAACAATGTTTATTGAGCAGTCCCAACTCAACTACAACATGGGACTGAAACACGCCCAAACGAGGTTGCCACACACACAGGGAAGAAAGCGCTACACACGGAGGAGAAACCTCTACTCCTAAACTCAATACCAAACGGCACAACTGCCGTAAGAAAATAAAGCCTGTGGTGCAGACACGCACCCCTACAAACGTAACCACAGAAAACAATCCTGCACAGACTAACAGGCAGCGGAGGTAAATAAACCGAAATCAACTAATAGGACACAGGTGTAAACAATACAGACAGACACAAACTAAAAGGAAAAATGGATCGGTGGCAGCTAGTAGGCCGGCAACGACGACCGCCGAGCACCGCCCGAACAGGGAGAGGAGTCACCTTCTAGTATGCCGGCGACGACGACCGCCTAGCACCGCCCGAACAGGGAGAGGAGTCACCTTCTAGTATGCCGGCGACGACGACCGCCGAGCACCGCCCGAACAGGGAGAGGAGCCACCTTCGGTGGAAGTCGTGACAGGTGCCTCTGTTTTCAGGGCTCTGAAACATCCCGGGCCGGAGGAAGGAGAGAGGGAGGGTCTTGCGAAAGTATTCACCCCCTTGGCATTTTTCCTATTTTGTTGCCTTACAACCTGTAATTAAAATTAATATTTGGGGGGTTTGTATAATTTGATTTACAGAGCATGCCTGCCACTTTGAAGATGCAAAATGTTTTTTTTTTATTGTGAAACAAACAAGTAATAAGACAAAAAAACTGAAAACTTGAACATGCATAACTATTCACCCCCACAAAGTCAACAGGTTTCCTTCAAGAATTTCCCTGTATTTAGCGCCATCCATCATTCCTTCAATTCTGACCAGTTTCCCAGTCCCTGACGATGAAAAACATCCCCACAGCATGATGCTGCCACCACCATGCTTCACTGTGCGGATGGTGTTCTCAGGGTTATGAGAGCTGTTGGGTTTGCGCCAAACAAGGCGTTTTCCTTGATGGCAAAAAAAAAAAAATTTTAGTCTCATCAGCATATGGAATAAGGTACACATCAGCAGAGTACCTTATTCCATATGTTTGGGGAGTCTGCCACATGCCTTTTGGAGAACACCAAATGTGTTTGCTTATTTTTTCTGGCCACTCATCCGTAAAGCCCAGCTCTGTGGAGTATACAGCTCGAAGAGGTTCTGTGGACAGATACTTCAATCTCCACTGTGGAGCTTTGCAGCTCCTTCAGGGTTATTTTTGGTCTCTTTTTTGCCTTTCTGATTAATGCCCTCATTGCCAGGTACGTGAGTTTTGGTGGGCGACCCTCTCTTGGCAGGTTTGTTGTGGTGCCTTTATTGAAGACGTATCTCTTCAGTAGGTGCTATGATTGAGTGCGGTGTGGCCCAGGGGTGTGAAGGTCAACGAAAAGGCACGGGAGTGACAAACTGCCCTTGCTGTCTCTGTCTGGCGGGTTCCACTCTCTCCACTGGGATTCTCTCCCTCTAACCGTATTACAGGAGTCACTGACTTACTGGTGATCTTCCATGCCGTCCCTTGGAGGGGTAAGTCACTTGAGTGGGCTGAGTCACTGACGTGATCTCCCTGTCCAGGTTGGCGCCGCCCTCGGGTTCGTGCTGTGGGGGAGATCTTCGTGAGCTATACTCGGCCTTGTCTCAGGGTAGTAAGTTGGTGGATTGAAGATTTCCATCTAGTGGGGGTTGTGCTTTGGCAAAGTGGGTGGGTTTATATCCTTCCTGGTTGGCCCTGCCCGGGGGTATCGTCAGATGGGGTCACAGTGTCTCCCGACCCCTCCTGTCTCAACCTCCAGTATTTATGCTGCAATATTTTATGCGTCGGGGGCCAGGGTCAATCTGTTATATCTGGAGTATTTCTGCTTTCTTTTCCGGTGTCCTGTGTGAATTTAATTATGCTCCCTCTAATTTTCTCTCTCTCGTTGGAGGACCTGAGACCTAGGACCATGCCTCAGGACTACCTAGCCTGATGAATACTTGCTGTCCCCAGTCCACCTGGTCATGCTACTGGTCCAGTTTCAACTGTTCAGCCTGCGGCTATGGAAACCTGACCTGTTCCCCGGACGTGCTACCTTGTCCCGGTCCTCCTGTATTCGACTCTCGCTCTCTATAGCACCTGCTGTCTCTAACTCTGAATGATCGTCTATGAAAAGCCAACTGACATTTACTTCTAAGGTGCTGACATGTTGCACCCTCTACAACCACTGTGATTATTATTATTTGACTCTGCTGGTCATCTATGAACATTTGAACATCTTAGCCATGTACTGTTATAATCTCTACCCGTCACATCCAGAAGAGGACTGACCACCCCTCAGAACCTGTCTCCTCTCTAGGTTTCTTCCTAGGTTCCTTAATTGATTGATGGATACCATTTGTATGTCTCCGCATCCAGTATGGAGGAAGTTAGAGGAAGTTTTGTGAAACAATGCTAACTAGCATTAGTGCAATGACTGGAGGTCTAACGGAATGGCTAATGCTCAAACGACATGTCATTTCCTTCCTACTGGAAGCAGAGACAGAAAAATTGTATTCATGAGTTCATATGACTCTGGGGTTAAATAAAGGGCTTAATGGCCAGAATATTGCACTGTCCCAAACAGGTTAAGCGCCCAAGATCCACATCAACAGGACTTGTACCCATGTGTACTGTACATAGCTTATTAACAGTATATGGAATGAAGAGAGAACTAAATTATAGGTAGTTAATATACTGTATACGACTGGCAGATTTTGTGTGGTTCCGAATGGGGGTTACATTAACCCTATATTGCCTAAACTTAACCCTTAAGCTAACCTTAAACCCAAACCTAACCACAACCTTTGCTCTAAGTTTAACCCCTTACACATTACACCAATCCCTCTAATCCTAACCTTAACCTTTACTCTAAGCGTAAACCCAAACCTAACCTTAGCCCAAAACCCAAACCTAACCTTAGTCCTAAAGCTAATCCATTATGCTACACCCATCCCATTACGCCTAACCTTAACCACTAACATTAGCCCTAAATTTAAATAATTTAAATCCATATGCTTAATCCTTAATTTTGGATCTGCCTGATTGAATATACACTTCCTAAACTATATCTAACATGGTTAGGAAGTCTCCTGTCCCTAGATGCAGTCACTTACAAAACCTCCTCAATCAATCATAGACTGTGTATGGTCATTAGGTCCTGACAAACACAATCTTTTGCAAAGGTATAATGACCTGCTGCACCTGTTTGTGATTCACAGGTGTACAAGCTGGGCCCAATATACCTGACTTGGAAAATGTTTTGAATGGGGAAAAAACGAAGTCTCATTGGATAAGGTGAGGAAGTACCACCTCCAATTCCATAGGTTAAGCCTGTGTTATGTTGTGTCTGTTGTATATGAACCGGCATGAAGTTATTGTAACAGACTTTCCAGTAGAGAGAAGAGCTGAATGAATAGATTGCCTTGAAATAAATATTTAACCTCATTTTAATATTCTGTCATAATGATCACATGTTCAAGTAAAAAAAAAGTTTTCCAATTTCAGAGGTTAAATTAAGAGAAAGGACTATAAAAGTGTACAATTAAAGTAACAGGGTTGACCATTTCATCTTAAATCAGCCATAACTACCCTTGTGACAGGGGTAAATGAGGGAGGGGCAAATTAATGCAAGCTCAACAAAACATTTGAACTTATTTGCCTACAATATGGCACCGCTCATCTGTACTGTGCTCAACGTCTAAAATGGCACCCTATACACTATATAGTATAGAACACTAATTTTGTTCAGGGCCCATAGGCCTCAGGGCACTTTATAAGGAATAGGGTGCCATTTTGGATGCACAGTGGTTTGCATCACCAGGTTGAGATGACATGACACTCAGTTGCGGCAAGGCAGGGCAGGGTAGATATTTGGATATTTAGTATAAGGTCATCTGTTTCAGCATCTGTGAGAGACACAATATACCACACGTCAGAGGACAGAGACACTGCATCAATAAGCTACAGGTGAGTTAAATAGTTTTTTCATTTTAATTGAAATCTCAATTGATATAGATTGATGTAGCTTTTGAACAAAAACACAAGATGGCGAAAACAATATATTTTAATCTGAATATTGGCATTTAAAAAATATATGGACACATTCTGAAATGTCATGTTTACAAAGTGATCATTTGTAGTGCATATTTTATCTACGAATAATTGTAACAAATTATCTTAATTTAGCTTACTCAGGTTTCTTTGAGTGCTTCATTATGATTCTAACTAGGTTGCATACCTAGTTGATGGAACTCAGCGCTTTACATGTATTTTTCAACCAGGGTAAAACAAAGGCTTCAGCAGAGTAATATCTAAGATCCTATTGCATGGGTTACAGAATGATTACATGTGCATATATAAGATGAGTTAAGTCTGCAATTACAGCGAGATAAATACATGATTATGTTGCTTGTATAACATTCCTCCTCTCCACCTCCCTTCTCTTCTCCTTCTCCCCCTCCATCTCTCTTTATCTCCCTCCCTTCTCTTCTCCTTCTCCCCCTCCATCTCTCTTTATCTCCCTCCCTTCTCTTCTCCTTCTCCTCCATCCCTCCCTTCTCTCCCCCCTCATCTCTCTTTCCTTCTCCCCTCCATTCTCTTTATCTCCCTCCCTTCTCTTCTCCTTCTCCCCCTCCATCTCACTTTATCTCCCTCCCTTCTCTTCTCCTTCTCCCCCTCCATCTCTCTTTATCTCCCTCCCTTCTCTTCTCCTTCTCCCCCTCCATCTCTCTTTATCTCCCTCCCTTCTCTTGTCCTTCTCCCCCTCCATCTCTCTTTATCTCCCTCCCTTCTCTTGTCCTTCTCCCCCTCCATCTCTCTTTATCTCCCTCCCTCTCTCTTCTCCTTCCTTCTCCCCCTCTATCTCTCTTTATCTCCCTCCCTTCTCTTCTCCTTCTCCCCCTCCATCTCTCTTTATCTCCCTCCCTTCTCTTCTCCTTCTCCACCTCCATCTCTCTTTATCTCCCTCCCTTTCTCTCTTTGTCCCTTTATCTCTCTCTACCTCTTTTAGTTTAGTTTATTAATTAGACCATTTAAAAAAAAGCACAAATAAACTTAAAAGCCATACATGCACATTAATAAAATCATCGAGGATATCACACAATAAAGTCTAGGACTTATTTCCATTGTGGTCCTCAACTGCTTCATATGCAGTCAATATAATCCTGGGACTCCCAACCAATGTCTACATCCTGTGGCTGATATTGACCGGAGCAGGAGGGACGATGGCCTCAGAATTCTTTGCTCTCAACCTGACCGTGTCTGAGACCCTCTTCTGTCTCTTTAATGCCGTCCGCATAGCTGAACTCCAGTCAGACAAACATGTCCAGTCTGATGTTGTCCACAAAGTTGCAGCATTTTCTTTTGGGTTAATTTTCTCTGGTCATCCCCTGTTCCAGTGCTGTATCTGTTTAGAGCGCTACCTGGCGGTGGTCCACCCTGTGGTCTTCCTGAAGTACAAACCCCTGAGATACAGGGTGGGGTGTTGAAGTGTTGTCTGGCTGATGGTTCTTTGTTCCTGCTGTGCAGCATTGTTTAGGAATTCTACACCAGTGTCATTTTACTCTGCTCTTGGCCAGTCACTGATCTATTTTTCGCTGATGTCATTCTGCTTCCTCTCAGTTGTCTGGGCTCTGAAACGTCCAGGGACGGGAGATGGGGACAGGGAGGGGACAAACAGCATTAAGATGAAGGCCTTTAAGATCATTTTGATAATCCTGGTGTATGCTGTGGTGTCTCAACTCCCACTGGCAGTGATGGCACTGAGTTATAAATACATTCCCTACATGGACTTTTTTACAGGAATGTCCATTAGTTTCTGCATCGTTTTAATCACTGGGTTTGTGCAGCCCCTCCTCTACCTCTACAGGGTTGGGAAGCTGCCCTGTATCAGAGGTCTCTAAGACGAAAAGTCAAAATATACAATACATCTTACATTCTATATTACCAATTTTGTTTTCCAAATAATAATGTTGAATCTATTTCCAATGTAATCATAGAAAGTGACGGTTTGATTTCCCCCCTGTAGATTTTGTTTTGATAATATTGGGTCTGTTGTTTATGTACCCACATACCGTAGGGTGTAAACCCAGCGCAATAACTTACTAAATCGTCCACATGTAGCATTGACATGTTGATATATAGGCCGGGTTTCAATTCGATCACGCAGGCAATGGTACCTGTTTCGCGGAAACGTCATTCAAGGTTAACCCTGCACAAGTCGGCTGAATTGTAATTTACCTTTAAACATCATTCTTGATGTAGCATGGGTTTGCATTCAACCCTGGCCTTGATGTACTTGTTTGTAAATAGACCTGGTGTGATTCTGTTTCAACTTGTGTGTGATATTTTATTGGCAGAGAGAAAGACAATTCCGCTGTCTCATACAGAAACAGACTGGCACCAAACATTTATGTGTTTTCTCTTGAAATGATGGTTGTTCATTGTTGTCATTGAAAGTTACAATGTAGATATTCTTGTCATGTGATTTAATACACACTCATTAAGGAGCTCCCCCATCTGTCTGTCTTCTTTAAAGAGGAAAAATTAAGTACGTCTGTATATGTATATATTTTATAAATAACAACAATAATTATAATAACTAATAAAATAATCTTATTTCAATACATTTACCCTTAAAATCAATGGGCAGTTCCAGCTACAATGGCTTTATAAAATGGAAAACGTCTGCATTGATCACCATATTGTGTAACTAGGCCATATCCATCCACAACACATTCTACACAGCACGGCATATTCTCTTCAACCATACTAAACATCACTTGTCATAACCAGAGGAAAAATTTGCATGTCAGGTGTCGTCCATCTAGTGAGGTCATGGGCAGCATCATTTTACAGATGGGAGCAAGAGATGTTTTGGTGGGGGTGGCTGAGGGTGTGCTTCCGGGTGAGGGAGGGAGGGATGGAGGGTGGAAGCTACGGAGGGAGCGAGGGAGCCCTGGTCAAAAGTAGTGCACTAAATAGGAAGTATGGTGTCATTTGGGATGGAACCACTGAATGACTGATTCATTCCTGTCTATTAACTCTTTCTCCCTCTTTTCCCCGTTCTTTGTTTTTGGTCCAGACTCTCACCCCCACTCTCTATCTCTGTCTCTCACACACACTCTCTATCTCTGTCTCTCCATTGTAGATATGCTTAATTTTGTTAGAGAGCTCTTTTCCCATGATATAGACAATAATTGACTCAATAGATAGAGAAATTAAAATAGAAAGCAAAAATAGAAATGCAACATGTAAAGTGTTCCAATGTCTTATGAGCTGAAATAAAATATCCCATAAATGTTCCATATGCACAAAAACCTTATTTCTCTCAAATGTTGTGCACAAATGTGTTTGTTTTAGTCAGCATTTCTCAATTTTCAAGATAATCCATCCCCCTGATAGGTGTGGCATATCAATAAGTAGATTAAACATTATGATTATTACACAAGTGCACCTTGTGCTGGGGACAATAAAAGGCCACTCAAAAAAGTGCAGTTTTATCACAGAACACAATGCCACAGATGTCTCAGGTTTTGAAGGACTGTGCAATTGGTATGCTGACTGCAGGTATGTCAACTGAGCTGTTGCCAGAGAATTGAATGTTAATTTCTCTACCATACGCCATACAACGTTGTTTTTATAGAATTGGGCAGTACGTCCAACCAGTCTTACAACTGCAGACCAGGTGTATGGCGTTGTGTGGGCGAGCGGTTTGCTGATGTCAACTTTGTGAACAGAGCGCTCCATGGTGGCACAATTGCATTTTATCGATGGCACCATAGATTTTTAAGACAATTCATGTCAAAACTGTAGCTAGGAACATTCAATGTCATCTTGGTATGCAACTCCAGTGTAGATTTGGCCTTGTGTTTTATGTTATTGTCCTCCTGAAAGATAATATCTGTCTCCCAGTGTCTGTTAGAAAATTGACTGAATGTGGTTTTCCTCTAAGATTTTGCCAATGCTTCTAGCTGTATTACATTTATTTTCATCCTAAAAAACTCTCTAGTCCTTAGCAATGACAAGCATCCCATAATGTGATGCAGCCACTACCATACTTGAAAAAATATGAAGAGTGGTACTCTGTGATGATTTGTGTTAGATGTGCCCCAAACATAGCAATTTACATTTCTTTGCCAAATTACTTGCAATAATGCTAAAGTACCTTTTGCAAACAGGATGAATGTTTTGGAATATTTTAAATCTGTACAGGCTTCCTCCTTTTCACTCTATCATTTAGGTTAGTATTGTGGAGTAACTACACTGTTGGTGAGCCAGCCTCAGTTATCTCATATCACAACCATTAAAGTCTGTAACTGTTTGAAAATCATAAATGACCGCATTGTGAAATCGCTGAGCAGTTTCGTTCCTATCTGGCAACTGAGATAGTAAGGACTCCTGTATATTTGTAGTGATTGGGTGTATTGACAGACCATCCAAAGTGTAATTAATAACTTCATCATGCTCAAAGGGATATTCAACATCTGATTATTTTATATCTACCCATCTACCAATGTGTGCCCTCTTCGCAAGGTATTGACAAATCTCCCTAGGTCTTTGTCGAGCTCCTTGCCATCCAGGACCTCTATACCAACCCGTGTCATAGGAAAGGCCAAAAAATTGACAGACTCCAGCCACCCAAGTCATAGAATGTTCTCTCTGCTACCGCACGGCATGTGGTACCGATGCACCAAGTCTTAAACCAACAGGACACTGAACAGCTTCTACCCCCAAGCCATACGACTGCTCAACCATTAATCAAATGGCTACCTGTATTATTTCCATGACCCCCTTATTTGTATTTATTCAAATTTCTATTTGTTTATTATCTATGCATAGCCACTTTACCCCTACCTACACGTACATATTACCTTAATTACTGTGACTAACCAGTACCCCTGCACATTGACTCGGTACCGGTACCACTTGTACAGCTGATGTTGGAAGTTTACACCTTAGCCAAATACATTTCAACTCAGTTTTTCACAATTCCTGACATTTAATCCTTGTAAAATTTCCTGTCTTATCTCAGTTAGGATCACCACTATATTTTAAGAATGTGAAATGTCAGAATAATAGTATTGAGAATTATTTATTTCAGCTTTAGTTTCTTTCATTACATTCCCAGTGGGTCAGAAGTTTACACACACTCATTTGGTAGAATTGCATTTAAATTGTTTAACTTGGGTCAATATTTTTGCGTAGCCTTCCACAAGCTTCCCACAAGAAGTTGGGTGAGTTTTGTCCCATTCCTCCTGACAGAGTTGGTGTAACTGAGTCAGGTTGTAGGCACACACGTTTTTTCAGTTCTGCCCATACATTTTATATGGGATTGAGGTCAGGGCTTTGTGTTGGCCACTCCAAAACCTTGACTTGGTTGTCCTTAAGCCATTTTGCCACAACTTTGGAAGTATGCTTGGGATCATTGTCCATTTGGGATACCCATTTCCGACCAAGTTTTAACTTCCTGACTGATGTCTTGAGATGTTGTTTCAATATATCCACGTAATTTTCCACCCTCATGATACCATCTATTTTGTGAAGAGCACCAGTCCCTCCTGCAGCAAAACACCCCCACAACATGATGCTGCCACCCCCGTGCTTCACGTTTGGGATGATGTTCTTCGGCTTGCAAGCCTCCCCCTTTTCCTCCAAACATAACGATGGTCATTATGGCCAAATATTTCAATTTTTGTTTCATCAGACCAGAGGACATTTCTCCAAAAAGTATGATCGTTGTTGCCATGTGCAGTTGCAAACCGTAGTCTGGCTTTTTTTATGGCGGTTTTGGAGCAGTGGCTTCTTCCTTTCAGGTTGTGTCGATATCGGACTCATTTAACAGTGGATATAGATCATTTTGTACATGTTTCCTCCAGCATCTTCACAAGGTCCTTTGTTGTTGATCTGGGATTGTTTTGCACTTTTCACACCAATGTACGTTCATCTCTAGGAGACAGAACGAGTCTCCTTCCTGAGCGGTATGATGGCTGCATGCTCCCATGGTGTTTATACTTGCATACTATTGTTTGTACAGATGAACGTGGTACCTTGAGGAGTTTGGAAATTGCTCCCAAGGATGAACTAGACTTGTGGAGGTCTACCATTTTTTTTTGGAGGTCTTGGCTGATTTCTTTTGATTTTCCCATGATGTCAAGCAAAGAGACACTGAGTTTGAAGGTAGGCCTTGAAATACACCCACAGGTACACCTCCAATTGACTCAAATTATGTCAATTAGCCTATCAGAAGCTTCTAAAGCCATGACATAATTTTCTGGAATTCTCCAAGCTGTTTAATGGCACAGTCAACTTAGTGTATGTAAACTTACAGTGAATTATAAGAGAAATAATCCATCTGTAAACGATTGTTGGAAAAATGTCTTGTGTCATGCACAAAGTTGATGTCCTAACCGACAGATATCCTAATTGCCAAAACTATAGTTTGTTAACAAGAAATGTGAGTGGTTGAAAAACGAGTTTTAATGACTCCACCCTAAGTGTTTGTAAACTTCTGACTTCAACTGTAAGTAACTCCCTGTATGTCTGTCTTCTTTAAAGGTGATACTTAAAGGATATGTCTGTATATTTATAATAAAATATAACAATAATAATAATATCAAACAAGGCAACGATAAACATGTTGTGGCCCACGAGGGGCAATTAGTGACAGAAATTGTAGCACAAATGGGACAGGAGATATGTTTAAGCAAAGTTTGTCATTTCAATTGATTACTATAGCGCCCCTCTTGAGCCTCTCAGTGTAATTTTGTAAATACTTCATTGTTAATACAAGATGCATCATTCACCCATGTTTTATAAATATCTGGCCAGTGGTGTCTGAGATATTGCAGTGTGACTAACGTACGAACAGACAGAGACAGAGCCATAGTCCCACCTGAATCATCATGGGGGACAATATCAATGTTTAAGCCTCCACCATGAAAATAGAAGTAAGAAAGTTATAAGCTTCAGAAAAAGGACAGTGTCCTCCACACAACCTCTACAATCAGTGTTGTGAGACAGAGAGCTTGGTGACAGCTTGGTAATGAAGTTATGTCTCTCATGACTGCTGGGTCTACACTACCCATGATCAAAATAGGCAACAGTAAACATGTAGTCCCCCATAAATTATGTAGCAAACCCTCTTGGGCCAATCAATTTAGTTGTGTAAATTACAGATCTCTGTGGTAAGACGCATCATTCACCCAAGTTTAATAAAAATCGGTCCAGTGGTGTCTGAGATATAGTTTGGGTTAGCTAGACTCACATCCCTGACCACGTGTGCCAAATTTCAGCACTCCTAGACAAACAGATCAAGAAATATAATCATGTGCCAGTTATATTGCCACCGTGTGGTCAGTATGAATGTTCTTGCATATGTTGAGTCTTGACAGTGTTCACAAAATGTCTACCAAATTGTGTTATAAAGCAATATCCTTGACTGATTTATATGCACTTATTTTCCAGACCACGCCCATGTGAATGTTTATTGGTCAATAGCAGCCATGTTGTTTTAGGTGCTGTTCTGGAAAATATTGTGATGAGAAACATTTGTCCATAGTTGGTTTTGTGCAGATCAGTATTTTGGTGACAGAAGAGTAGTGTTTGAAGTGTTTTTCACAGAATTCAAAATAGCAGAAACTTCATGATGGTGTACCTTATGTGTCACTGAGGCAAATTAGTTCCTTGTGAGGGGAGGGACCTACGTACCTCATCTCATTACTTTTGGTCAAAAGGGGTGAGAGGCATGTCCTTTCAAAGTTTGGATTTGAAATCTGTTCTTATAGCACCACCATCATTCCAATTTTTTAAATGCCGGTTGTCTAAAGCAAGACGCATAATTCATCCAAGTTTCATCAAAATCGGGGCAGTGGTGTCTGAGATATCGCGTGTCACCAACAGAAAGACGGACGGAGACAGATCAAGATTCCACCACACCTATTTTATAGCGTAGGCAATAAAATAATCTTATTTCAATATATTAGTCCTTAAAATCTAAGGGTAGTTCCAGCTAAAATGGTGTCGTAAAATTTACATTGAATAATTCTCCACTGACCACCATATTGTGTAACTCAGGCCATTAGTTTTTCCTGAACTTTGACCTGGTTTGGGAATAATCAGGCCCCTATCCATCCATCCAGAACACATTCTACACAGCACAGCATATTCTCGTAAACCATACTTAACATCACTTACTGTTGTCATAACCAGTGGAAAACATTTGCATGTCAGGTTTGGTCCATTAAGTGAGGTGAAGGGCAGCCATGGTTTATAGATGGGAGCAACACAGGTGTCTTGGTGGGTGTGGCTGAGGTTGTGGTTATGGGTGGGGGAGAAAGGGAGGGCGGGTGGGAGGTATGGGGGGAGTGAGTGATTGAGCAAGAGAGGGACGGAGGTACTGTAGTGTGTGTGATGCAGAACAAACTCACTGACAGACAGAGTGAAGGTGTGTTAATGTCTGCACTCCTGTTTCAGCTTGTCAACCTAACATCGTCCCTTCACCTTCAGACAAGAAGAGAACACCATATCTTCAGGTTTGATCATTTTCTCTCTAACTTTCTTTCTGATTTAATTAATAAGACCCAAAGAGAATATACTATATGTTAGATTTAGATAATATCATTAGATGTGTTCAATAAGACATTGAGTAAGTAAATTCAATAACATGCCATTTTATTAATAATAATAATATTAATAATAACAAATACTTATGTCACGCAATAAAATGCAAATTAATTACTTAAAAATCAAACAATGTGATTTTCTGGATTTTTGTTTTAGATTCTGTCTCTCACAGTTGATGTGTACCTATGATAAAAATGACAGACCTCTACATGCTTTGTAAGTAGGAAAACCTGCAAAATCGGCAGTGTATCAAATACTTATTCTCCCCACTGTATATTTTCAAGGACCCAGAGTTACTTATTTTCAGTGGTGGAAGACTCACCACCTGGATTCAGTCTTACATAGCAACATGTGAATTTCTGTTTTTTGAAATATTTTTTTACATTGGATAAAAGTAAAGGCTCAGAGCTACAAAATGGTATATCCACTGCATTTGAGGAAACAATGGGAAAGTAATTCCGCTTTGAAGGTTGATCAACTTGTAAACTCACTTTTGAGAAAACTGTCTTCAATGTTTTGGTACTACTATTGGAGAGCCCCCCTTTGTCTACACCCATTCAGCAGTGTTCACACCCTCTTAAGCCTTAGCCCCACCCATCTATTTAAGGGTTGATCCAACCGTTCTATACTAACTTGCCAGCTACTTCCAGACATCTAAGAGAGAGAAAAGCTCAATGAACATTACTCGCCCTAGCAGAGCTGGTTAGGCTTTTATGTTATCAGAGCGTTGGTGATTTCAACTGTGCTGTCAGAATGTCTGTTAATAAATTCAGAGCGGTTCGGGTTCAGAACGCACACTGGATGCTCTGGCCAATAAGTAGGGTTGTTGTGAGGATGTTGCGAAATCTCTGACCTTACAACTACTGTCAAGCACCCAAGCTAACTCGCTAACATTGGCTAGCTATTTCCAGACACATAATGAGAGAACACCCCACTCTGACCATTTTACTCGCTTTAGCAGAGCTTGTTAGGGTTTTCTCCATGTTATTCCAGAGTGTTGGTGACTGTAACTGTGGCAAAAACTGTATTACGGTTGTTGCCGACACTTACTGACACCTGACATATTCAATGGGTGTTGAGCGTTCAAAAATTCATGAGTTATTCTGCGGTCTGGCACACTAAGACGATAATCTTTTGTTAAGAAATGTAGCTAGATAGCTAGCTAGGTAAACAATGAATCCCAACGCATCACATAATGTTAGCAAGCAAGCCAGCCAGCTAACGTTATCTAGCTAGCTAACAGTACACTTTAACTTGAAATGAAAATACTTCGTCAAAATTAGAGTGGAGACTTATGTTAAGACATGTAGCTAGCTAGCTAGCTAAACAATGGACCATATTCACAACTCATGACGTTACCACCATGCATGAATCTGCAGGTAGCTAACCAACCAGGTTCTATGGCTATAACTAGTCAAGCAATTGTGTCTGAGATACGAAGAATAAGATCACATACATAATTTTAGCTAGTGACTCAGCCAGCTAACATTAGCTAGCTAACAGTACAATTGAAATGAAACTACTTTCTGTCAAAATTAGGAACATGTAATATCTGAACATCTCACCAGTGTACATCATGGTTGGATGCATCTCCTGCCTGATGCAATGCATAGTAGCCCTTAGTTTGACGATGAAATCCAGACTAGTGTTTCCTCCATCTCCTTAGCTATCACACTCGATTTCCACTGATTTCAAAACTCGGTCATCCAGAAAGTGGAGAGCATACAGATAACGTTAGCTAACGAGCCAGCCAGCTAATGTTAATTAGCTAACAGGACACTTTAACTTGACATTAGGTTTATGTAGGTTTACTACGCAATACAGTTTTAAAAAAAGCAGCGTTCAACACGATTACCTAAACATACTGACCAGCTCCAATAGACAGACAAGCTCTATTTGGCAGACCAATCCAAACTCATCTCTCGGCATGTCCAGCCCACTCATTATCTCAGCCAATCATGGCTAGTGGGAAGGTTGCTGGCTTTTTCTTGTTTTTTCAGTAAAATACTACTTGAGTAAAAGTCTAAAAGTATTTGGTTTTAAATATACTTAAGTTTCAAATGTAAATTTAATTGCAAACATATACTTAAGTATCAGAAGTAAAAGTACAAGTTTAAATAATTTAAAATGGCTTATATTAAGCAAACCAGACGGCACATTCTTCTTTTTTTTAACCAATAGCCAGACTACAACGTGATTTACAAGCAAAGCATTTGTGTTTAGTGAGTCATCCTGATCAATGGCACTAGGGATGACCAGGGATGTTCTCTTGATAAGTGTGTGAATTGGACCATTTTCCTGACTTGCTAAACATTCAAAATATAACGAGTACTTTTTTGCGTCAGGGAAAATATATGGATCAAAAAGTACATTATTTTCTTTAAGAATGTAGTGAAGTAAAAGTAAAAGTTGTCAAAAAACATAAATAGTAAAGTAAAGTACAGATACCCCAAAAACGACTTAAGTAGTTTGTGCTGGTATTGATGAATTTCCTGAATTGACTGAGTTGAAATGGAAATGAATCCAACCTTGGTACCTTTGATTGATTGATGATTGATTAATTAATGTATTTCTGTTGCATTCCAACAGGAACAAATCCTGGTGACAGCTCTTTATTGTTGTAGAATATTGAAACCCCAAACACCAGTACAGAAGGTGAAGACATGAACATCTCAGAAACAAACAGTTCTTCAGTAGCTCCTCTCTATGCACAAAGCACATCCATCTACACTGCCTCCTATGCAATCAACATCATCCTGGGTCTCCCAAGCAATGTCTACGTCCTGTGGCTGATACTGACCGGAGCGGGAGGGACAATGGCCTCAGAGTTCTTCTCTCTCAACCTGGCTGTGTCTGAGGTCCTCTTCTGCATGTTTTCAGTCGTTGTCCTTGTCAACATGCACATCCCTACAATTGCACTTGCACATCTTGCATCATTTTCTTTTGGTTTCTTTAACACTGGTCGTCCCCTGTTCCAGTATTGCATCTGCGTAGAGCGTTACCTGGCAGTGGTCCGCCCTGTGGTCTTCCTGAAGTACAAACCCCTGAGATACAGGGTGGGGTGTTGCAGTGTTGTCTGGCTGATGGTTCTTGGGTCCTGCTGTCTTTGTGTGTTTGAGAACTTTTCACCAGTGTTCGTCTACTTTATCCTTGGCGAGTCACTGATCTATTTTTTGCTGATGTCATTCTGCTGCCTCTCAGTTCTCTGGGCTCTGAAACGTCCAGGGCCAGGGGATGGGGACAGGGAGGGGACAAACAGCATTAAGATGAAGGCCTTTAAAATCATTTTGATTATCCTGGTGTATACTACTGTGTCTCAAATCCCAACAGTATTGATGATATCGACTAAAAGTTACATTCCTGTAATGGACTTTTCTACAGGCATGGCCATTTGTTTCTGCATTAGTGTCATCTCTGGATTTGTGCAGCCCCTCCTCTACCTCCACAGGGTTGGGAGGCTGCCCTGCATCAGAGGTCTCTAAGACAAAAATGTAAAATCTCTTCAACACATTAGAGCCTTAACAATATAGTAGATGTCATTATTTTTTATGTTCTATGTTTTTCCTTAGTCATTTTTTTATTAAAATGTATACCTTTTTAAATATGGATTGTTATGCTTTCCAATTATTTATGTTTGAATGTATTTTCAAAGTAATCAGTAGTCTAGAAAATGATGATTTAATTTCTCCCCTGTAGATTTTGTTTTGATAATATTGGGTCTTCACTTTATGTATCCACATAGTGTTTAAACCAGCCTAAGAAAATTAATCGTCCATATGTATCAATTATTTATATATACACAGTACCAGTCAAAAGGGGTTTTCTTCATTTTCTACATTGCAGAATAATATTGAAGACATCAAAACTATGAAATAACACATATGGAATCATGTAGTAACCATCAAAATATATTTTATATTTGAGATTCTTCAAAGTAGCCACCCTTTGCCTTGATGACAGCTTTGCACACTCTTAGCATTCTCTCAAACAGCTTCCTCTCTATGTGGATACATTTTGTTTTCCAATTCATTTGAATGTATTTGAATGTATTTCCAATGTAATCTGTGGAAAGTGTTGATTTGATATCCCCTAGGCTTTGTTTTGTTCATTTTGGGTCTGCAGTTTATGTTCCTACAAAGATTGTATTCTAGACCAAGAACTTCTCAAATCATCCATATGTAGCATTGAACATTTTGATATATATAAACTGGGATAAAGTCCAATTGCGCTTGTAGACAATGCAGCATTTAAAAGCAATGGTACTGCTTTTGCAAAGATGGCATTCAAGGTAAAGGCTGCACGTGTCCATTAAAATGCAAATGACCTTTAAATGTCAAGCGTGATGTAGCACAGTTTCATGTTGAAACTCAGACATGATGTACTTATTTGTAAATAGACCTGGTGTGATTCTGCTTCAACTTTAGATTGATATTTTATTGGCAGAGAGAAGGACATTTCCGCTGGCTAATGCAGAAACACACTGGCACCAAACATTTACATTAGTTTTCTCTTGAAATAATGGATGATGATTGTGCTTGAAAGTCACAGAGTAGATATTGTGGAGGTTGATATGATTCAATAAAAACATATTAAGGTATTAAGGATCTCCCTGTCTGTCTGTATTCTTTAAAGAGAACAAATAAAGTACTGCATATGACTACTGTATATGTTTTATAAATAATATAGAGAATTATAATAATCAACATTTCAATGAGAGCTTGGTGACAGCTTGGTAAGTCAGTTCTGTCTCATATGTCTGCAGGGTGTATCACTAACCATGATCAATATAGGTAACAGTAAACATGTAGTCCCCCATGAATGATGCAGTATGAATGAATGACCCTTGGGTCAATCAGTGTCATTTTGTAAAACCTCTAAGGCAAGACACATCATTCACACACGTTTAAAAAAAAAATCAGGACAGTGTTGTCTGAGATATTGAATGTGACTTACGGATGGATCTAAGGAAACAGATCGACAGTTTTGTTGTGGGAAACAATATAATCATATTTCAATGTATTTATCCTTGAAATCAATGGCAAGTTCCAGCTATAATGGTGTCATAAAACTCAATAGTTCTGCACTGACCATCATATTGTGTAACTAGGGCCATGAGTCTTTTCTGCGCATTTGACCTTACTGTGTTTGGAAAACTCAGGGCCCTATCCATCCATAACACATTCTACACAGCACGACACATTCTCTTCAAACATCACTTAGTGTTGTCATAACAACCAGTGTAAAACATTTGCATGTCAGGTGTGGTCAATTTTGTGAGGTGATCGGCAACATCAGTTTACAGATGGGAGCAAGACATGTCTGAGAGTGTGGTTCTGGGTGAGGGAGGGAAGGAGGACGGAGAGAGGGAGGTAGGTAGGACTGGAGCTAGAGATGGAGCGAGGGAGCCCTGGTGAAAAGTAGTGCACTAAATAGGACGTAGGGTGCCATCTGGGATGGAACCACTGACTGACTGATTCATTCTTGTCCTGTCTTAAACTCTTTCCCCCTCTTTTCCCACTTCCTTGTTTTTGGTCAAGACTCTCTCCCTCTCTCCCTCTCCCCCTCTCTCCCTCTCTCTCTCTCCTTCTCTCTCCACCTCTCTCCTTCTCTCTCTCTCTCTCTCTCTCTCTCAGCTTCCATCACACATCAAAACTGCACCAAGTGAAAAGATGAATAAGTCAACCTCAGCTGCAAACTCTTCCCTGCCTGAAAATAAATGTGCTGCCTACTTGTTCCAAGATCAATCAATCAGCACTGCTTCCTATGCAATCAACTTCATCTTGGGTCTCCCAAGTGAGGATGGTCTCAGAGTTCTTCATTCTCAACCTGGCTGTTTCTGAGATCCTCTTCTGCCTGTCAGCTATCTTGTATTTTATCTGGCAACACCACCCCACAATCGTTGTCTCGTACATCATGGTGTTTTCTTACGGTTTTGTAATGACAGGCTGTCCCTTGTTCCAGTGGTATATCTGTGTGGAGCGCTACCTGGCAGTGGTCCACTCTGTTGTCTACCTGAAGTACAAACCCCTTAGATACAGGGTCGGGTGTGGTGGTGTTTTCTGGCTTATGGTTCTTGGGTCCTGTCTGTTCTTTGTGCTGGTGAATGAAAGATCTGTTGTATTTAATGCTTACTGGGATGAGGTTGCTTTCTGCTTTCTGCTTTCTGCATTTCAATTCTCAGGGCTCTGAAATGTCACGGGCCGGGGGAAGGGGAGAGGGAGAAGGAGGGGACAAATAACATGAAGGGGAAAGGGGGTTTAAGATCATTTTGATTTTCATGGTGGCTATGATGATGAATGATCGTCCTTACGCAGTAACTATATCTTTCAAATGTTATTTGAATGTTGGAGAGTTTTTTTGCCTTAAGAATTGACCATCAATGTGATTACTGGGTTGGTGCAGCCCCTCCTCTACCTCCACAGTGCTGGGAAAATGTCCTGTGTCAGAGGTCTCTAAGAGATAATAGAGACTAGATAATATGCTTTATGTAGTCCAATAGGTCTACCACCTGATTCCAAGGATGAATAGTGTAATTCATATGTATATAGATATGAATAGTGTAATTGATGTGTATACAGATATGATGTGTAATATGTCAGTTTGTCTTGTTGAGTGTTGTTCCTTTGGTTACCACTGGAGGATACCATTACCTTGTTTTCTAGTTTCCAGTTTACCCTGAATATTTCTTATTGGTTTCACCTGTGTTAATTTCCCTCTCTGTTCACCTGGTTGCCTTGTTATTAAAGTTCCTCAGTTTGCCTGCTCCCTTGCTTAGGGCTCATGTTTGTTTAGTCTGTTCGTGTGATATCGCCTTGTTTTCTGTGAGGTCCTAATTAACTTCACTGCGCTACGGATCCCGGTCAAAAATATTACAAAAAATATTTATAATCATGCAATCACAAGTGAAATATACCAAAACACAGCTTAGCTTGTTGTTAATCCACCTACCGAGTCAGATTTTGAAAATATGCTTGCAGCGAAAGCAATCCAAGCTTTTGTGAGTGTATCAATCAATGCTACAACAGCTAGCCCAAAATTAGCATGGTCACGAAAGCCAGAAAAGCAATCAAATTAATCGCTTACCTTTGATAATCTTCGGATGTTTGCACTCATGAGACTCCCAGTGACACAGTAAATGTTATTTTTGTTCGATAAATATTACTTTTATAAAAAAAAAACGCCATTTGGGTTGCGCGTTATGTTCAGAAAACCAAAGCCTCGCTCCGTTCGACGAAAATTCCAAAAAGTATCCGTAATCTTCATAGAAATATGTCAAATGTTTTTTATAATCAATCCTCGGGTTGTTTTTAACTCGCGCGCAGGAACTAATCAAAGGACACATGACTAGTTTTGAAAAATCTCGCTCATTTTTCAAAATAAAAGCCTGAAACTATGTCTAAAGCTTGGTCACAGCCTGAGGAAGCCATTGGAAAATGAATCTGGTTGATACCCCTTGAAATGGAAGAAAGACGGGCCAGGAAACAGATTTTAAAAGAAAATAATAACTTCCGGGTTCGATTTCCTCAGGTTTTCCCCTGCAGAATCAGTTTTGTTATACTCACAGACAATATTTTGACAGTTTTGGAAACTTTGGAGTGTTTTCTATCCTAATCTGTAAATTATATGCATATTCTACGATCTGGGCTTGAGAAAATTTCCGTTTACCTTGGGAACGTTGTTTTAAGAAGAAAAAAAAATCTGACCACTAGCTCTAAGAAAATAAATGTTCTGGATTTACCCTTACCTCTGCTTGCTGTGTTTCTCTACGCCTGGGTCCGTATTCGTACTAGCATTTTTGTCACAGTAGCCACAATAGACCCAGCAGAAATGTCTCAGTTGTCCGAGGAACACTCCAAACTCCACCATTTACATTTGGCTCTCACCTACCATGGAAATGTGATTGGTTGCCATGAGGCACGCCTACAGACATTGTTGGAGGATGTAAGAACTCTTGAGGCTGCTCTGCAGACTGGACAGACGGGAGCTATGGCTGCTGCAACTGTGGCTGTTTCTAACCCTCCACTCCCTACCAGCTCAGTGTCTGCCTCCCCTCGGGAGCCTCATCTCCCAGGGTTTTTGATCACCCCATCAGTGGCAGGAACGCTGCCCAAGGACTCATTGAATCATTGCAGGGCAGCCGGAGCATAGCTGATTATGGCAATGACTTCCGGACGCTCGTCGCTGAGAGCGGTTGGATTATAGAGGCACTTCACTCAGTCTTTCTGAACAACTCAACGAGGTTCTCAAGGATGAACTGGCTTCCCGGGACAATCCTGACATTCTGGATGAGCTTATCGTTCTGGCCAACCGGATTGACTACCGGCTTCGGGAATGTCGTCGGAGAGGACGGAGGAGTTCCGAGTTGGTTCCAGTGTCTTGGGCCCCGCTGAGGGAGTACATTTTTGTTGGTTCCTATGTCTTCTGCTGCGTCTGCTGGTTCTGTACCCCGTGGGATTTCTTAATTCGGCTCTGGGCCTCCTTCATATCCTTTCCGATGAGCCAATGCAATTGGGACAGACCAGACTTTCCACTCTGGAGAGAAGGCACAGGATTAACGAGCAACGTTGTCTTTACTGTGGTCAGTCTGGACATTTCCGTGCCTCATGTCCAGAGTTGATGGGAAACGGGATGACTCGTCAGTAGATGGGAGAATACTGGCGAGTCAGATAGTCTCCAGCTGCCGACACAATACGTACTTTGCTTCCGTCCAACTTGCAGTGGGACAATGGGCTGTTGGACATTCCTGATTTCACAGACTCTGTTTTCTGGAAACCATATGTTTTCTGGATCACACATTTCCCCGCCAACAGGGACTGCCTCTCACTAAGTTGGACACTCTGTTGTCGGTCACTGTGCTGGATGGTCAACCCCTATGGTCTGGGAAAGTCAAGCAACTCACCATGCCTTTTCAGCTACGAGTTCTGAATGACCATGTGGAGCTTATTGAGTTACATCTGGTGGACTCGCCTGAGCTTCCCATGATTCTTGGACATCCGTGGCTTTCCACCCATAATCCTTGAGTTGCCTGGCCTCCGGGAAGAGTTCTGGAATGGAATCCTTCATGCCAGGTAACCTGCCAGCAACTCTCTCCACACCTTTCGGTCCTGCTTGTCTGAAGACTTTCAACTCTCCTATTCCTCCATCTGGGCATGGCAAGCCTGATCTTTCCAGCGTACATCGGAATTACTGGGATCTGGGTCAGATCCTCAGAAAACAAAGTACTACCTCCTCACAGGTCCTATGATTGTGCCATCGACCTCCTGTCTGGCACCACTCCTCTGAGAGGAGGGCTGTATTCTCTCTCAGGTCCAGAGACTGCAGCCATGAACAGGTATATTAAGGAAGCGCTGACGACTGATTTTATTCAGCCGTCCACTTCACCTGCTGGAGCGGGTTTTTTCTTTGTTAGGAAGAAGGATGAGGGATTACGTCGCTGTATCGATTACCGGGGTTTAAATAACATTATCATCAAGAACCTTTACCCTCTTCCTCTTACATCGTCAGCTTTTGTGAGACTCCTCCAAGAAGCTACAGACTTACTAATGCTCCAGCCATTGATGTGCTGCGCGACTTCCTTCACCAGTTTGTGTTTGTATACCTGGATGACATCCTCATCTTCTCCAGGTCCATGGTTGAACACGTCCAACATGTCCGCCAGGTTCTTCAAAGACTCCTTTCTCACCACTTGTACTTGAAGGCCGAGAAGTGTGAGTTTCACATTCCTAATATCCCCTTCCTGCGGTACATCGTGTCTCAAGGCTGTGTACGGTAGAAGTGGTGTTCAACTGGCTGCGGCTTAGCACTGTCAAACAAGTTCAGCGTTTATTGGGTTTTGCTCATTTCTACCGGAGATTTGTGAGAGACATTAGTTCTGTGGCTACGCCATTGTCAGTGCTCACCAAGGGCTCAGCTGGGAATGTATGCTGGACCTATGAAATAACACATTTGGAATCATGTTGTAACCAAAAGTAACCACCCTTGCCTTGTTGACAGCTTTATACACTCTTGGCATTCTCTCAACCAGCTTAATGAGGAATGCTTTTCCAACAGTCTTGAAGGAGTTCCCACATATGCTGAGCGCTTGTTGGCTGCTTTTCCTTCACTCTGCGGTCCAACTCATTCCAAAACATATCAATTAGGTTGAGGATGGGGGATTGTGGAGGCCAGGTCATCTGATGCAGCACTCCATCACTCTCCTTGGTCAAATAGCCGTTACATAGCCTGGAGGTGTGTTTTGGGTCATTGTCCTGTTGAAAAAAACAAATCATAGTCCCACTAAGCGCAAACCAGATGTGATTGGGTATCGCTGCAGAATGCTGTGGTAGCAGTGCTGGTTAAGTGTGCCTTGAATTCTAAATAAATCACAGACAGTGTCACCATTAAAGCACCCCCACACATCACACCTCCTCCTCCATGCTTCACGGTTTGAACCACATATGCATAGATCATCCGTTCACCTACTCTGCGTCTCACAAAGACACGGTGGTTGGACACAAAAATCCCAAATATGGACTCATCATACCAAAGGACAGATTTCCACCGGTCTAATGTCCATTGCTCGTGTTTCTTGGCACAAGCAAGTCTCTTCTTATTTTTGGTGTCTTTTAGTAGTGGTTTCTTTGAAGCAAATCAACCATGAAGGCCTGATTCAGTCTCTTCTTAACAGTTGATGTTGAGATGTGTTTCTTACTTGAACTCTGTGAAGCATTTATTTTATGTGGGCTGCAATCTGAGGTGCAGATCACTCCAATGAACTTAGCCTCTGCAGCAGAACTAACACTGGGTCTTCCTCTCCTGTGGTTGTCCTCTTGAAAGCCAGTTTCATCATAGAGCTTGATGGTTTTTGCGACAGCACTTGAAGAAACTTTCAAAGTTCTTGAAATTTTACAGATTGACTGACCTTCATTTCTTAACGTATTGATGGATTGTCATTTCTCTTTGCTTATTTGAGCTGTTCTTGCCACAATATGGACTTGGTATTATACCAAATTGGCCTATCTTCTGTATACCACCCCTACTGATTGGCTCAAATTTATGAAATGAAAGAAATTCCACAAATTAACTTTAAACATAGCACACCTGTTAATTGAAATGCAATCCAGTTGACTACCTCGTGAAGCTGGTAAAGAGAATGAGAGAATGAGAATGAGTGTGTAAAGATGTCATCAAGGCAAAGGGTGGCTACTTTGAAGAATCTATAATGTAAACTATATTTTGATTTGTTTAACAGTTTTTTGGTTACTGCATGATTCCATATGTGTTATTTGATAGTTGTTATGTCGTCACTATTATTCTACAATGTGGAAAATAGAAAAAATAAAGAAAAACCCTTGAATCAGTTGGTGTGTACAAACTGTTGATTAGCACTGTACATAATTCCTGTGCGTTCTTATATCTCATAGATATAGGTCAGACACTTCCAAACATTATTCCTTATGATACATTTTTTACGGTCTTTTTTGCCATTTTGTCACATTCTGACCTCAGTCCCTTCTTTATGTCTTTATTTTAGTTTGGTCAGGGCGTAAGTTGGGGTGGGCATTCTATGTTGTTTTTCTAGTTTTTGTTCTGTAGGTAATTTTCTATGTGTTTGGCCTAGTATGGTTCTCAATCAGAGGCAGGTGTCAGTCGTTGTCTCTGATTGGGAGCCATATTTAGGTAGCCTGTTTTCTATTGTGTTTTGTGGGTGATTGTTTCCTGTTTTGTGTTTGCACCTTTCGGGACTGTTTCGATTTTCATTTCTTTCATTCACTTTGTTATTTTGTATTTTTTAGTGTTCAGTTTTAATAAATTAAAATGGACACTTACCACACTTCATATTGGTCCGATCCTTCATACTCCTCATCTGAAGAGGAGGACAATCGTTACAGTGTTATTCAATGTGTTTCCATGGGCTATAGTAGAAAAGGCCAAATTCTATATTTGATCAAATTAGTTTTTACATTATATATATATATATATATATATATATATATATACAGTGCCTTGCGAAAGTATTCGGCCCCCTTGAACTTTGCGACCTTTTGCCACATTTCAGGCTTCAAACATAAAGATATAAAACTGTATTTTTTTGTGAAGAATCAACAACAAGTGGGACACAATCATGAAGTGGAACGACATTTATTGGATATTTCAAACTTTGTTAACAAATCAAACACTGAAAAATTGGGCGTTTAAAATTATTGTTATTTTATTTCCAAACTACAACATTTTCAGACAAGATAGAACTGCCAAAGGGGGCGGTGTTGCAATCTACTGCAAAGATAGCCTGCAGAGTTCTGTCCTACTATCCAGGTCTGTACCCAAACAATTTGAACTTCTACTTTTAAAAATCCACCTCTCTAAAAACAAGTCTCTCACCGTTGCCGCCTGCTATAGACCACCCTCTGCCCCCAGCTGTGCTCTGGACACCATATGTGAACTGATTGCCCCCCATCTATCTTCAGAGCTCGTGCTGCTAGGCGACCTAAACTGGAACATGCTTAACACCCCAGCCATCCTACAATCTAAACTTGATGCCCTCAATCTCACACAAATGATCAATGAACCTACCAGGTACCTCCCCAAAGCCTTAAACACGGGCACCCTCATAGATATCATCCTAACCAACTTGCCCTCTAAATACACCTCTGCTGTCCTCAACCAAGATCTCAGCGATCACTGCCTCATTGCCTGCATCCGTAATGGGTCAGCGGTCAAACGACCTCCACTCATCACTGTAAAACGCTCCCTGAAACACTTCAGCGAGCAGGCCTTTCTAATCGACCTGGCCGGGGTATCCTGGAAGGATATTGATCTCATCCCGTCAGTAGAGGATGCCTGGATATTTTTTAAAACTGCCTTCCTAACCATCTTAAATAAACATGCCCCATTCAAGAAATTTAGAACCAGGAACAGATATAGCCCTTGGTTCTCCCCAGACCTGACTGGCCTTAACCAACACAAAAACATCCTATGGCGTTCTGCATTAGCATCGAACAGCCCCCGTGATATGCAGCTGTTCAGGGAAGCTAGAAACCATTATACACAGGCAGTTAGAAAAGCCAAGGCTAGCTTTTTCAAGCAGAAATTTGCTTCCTGCAACACTAACTCAAAAAAGTTCTGGGACACTGTAAAGTCCATGGAGAATAAGAACACCTCCTCCCAGCTGCCCACTGCACTGAAGATAGGAAACACTGTCACCACTGATAAATCCACCATAATTGAGAATTTCAATAAGCATTTTTCTACGGCTGGCCATGCTTTCCACCTGGCTACTCCTACCAGGGTCAACACACTGCACCCCCAACAGCAACTCGCCCAAGCCTTCCCCATTTCTCCTTCTCCCAAATCCGTTCAGCTGATGTTCTGAAAGAGCTGCAAAATCTGGACCGCTACAAATCAGCCGGGCTAGACAATCTGGACCCTTTCTTTCTAAAATTATCTGCCGAAATTGTTGCCACCCCTATTACTAGCCTGTTCAACCTCTCTTTCGTGTCGTCTGAGATTCCCAAAGATTGGAAAGCAGCTGCGGTCATCCCCCTCTTCAAAGGGGGGGACACTCTTGACCCAAACTGCTACAGACCTATATCTATCCTACCATGCCTTTCTAAGGTCTTCGAAAGCCAAGTCAACAAACAGATTACCGACCATTTTGAATCTCACCATACCTTCTCTGCTATGCAATCTGGTTTCAGAGCTGGTCATGGGTGCACCTCAGCCACGCTCAAGGTCCTAAACGATATCTTAACCGCCATCGATAAGAAACATTACTGTGCAGCCGTATTCATTGATCTGGCACAGTGCAATCCGTTTTGTCACCAAAGCCTCATATACTACCCACCATTGCGACCTGTACGCTCTCGTTGGCTGGCCCTCGCTTCATACTTGTCGCCAAACCCACTGGCTCCATGTCATCTACAAGACCCTGCTAGGTAAAGTCCCCCCTTATCTCAGCTCGCATCTCCCACCTGTAGCACACGCTCCAGCAGGTATATCTCTCTAGTCACCCCCAAAACCAATTCTTTCTTTGGCCGCCTCTCGTTCTCTGCTGCCAATGACTGGAACAAACTACAAAAATCTCTGAAACTGGAAACACTTATCTCCCTCACTAGCTTTAAGCACCAACTGTCAGAGCAGCTCACAGATTACTGCACCTGTACACAGCCCACCTATAATTTAGCCCAAACAACTACCTCTTTCCCTACTGTATTTTATTTATTTATTTATTTTGCTCCTTTGCACCCCATTATTTTTATTTCTACTTTGCACATTCTTCCACTGCAAATCTACCATTCCAGTGTTTTACTTGCTATATTGTATTTACTTTGCCACCATGGACTTTTTTTGCCTTTACCTTCCTTATCTCACCTCATTTGCTCACATCATATATAGACTTGTTTCTACTGTATTATTGACTGTATGTTTGTTTTACTCCATGTGTAACTCTGTGTCGTTGTATGTGTCGAACTGCTTTGTTTTATCTTGGCCAGGTCGCAATTGTAAATGAGAACTTGTTCTCAACTTGCCTACCTGGTTAAATAAAGGTTAAATAAATAAAAAATTAAGAAAAAATTAAGAAAAACAGGTAGACAATTTCATCTTATATCAGCCCTAACTCTGCTTGTGACAGGGGGAAAGGAAGCTGGTTGTGAGCAGCAGGGAGGGGCAATTGAATGCAAGCTTAACAAAACAAATGTAGCGTGTTATTTGCCTACAATATGACACCGCTCTTGTCTATGCTCTGTCCAACGTTTAAAATGGCGCCCTATACAGTATAGTGCACTAACTTTTATCAGGGCCCTTAGGCCACTGGTTAAAGGTAGTGCCGTTTATAGGGAATAGAGTGCCATTTTGGATGCAATGTGGTCTGTATCACCAGGTTGAGATGACACTGCACTCAGGTGTGGCAGGGCAGAGTAGAGCAGAGATTTGGATATTTAGTTGCAGGTTTTCACGTCCAGCACCTGTGACAGACACAACACACCACACCTCAGAGGACAGAGACACTGCATCAATTGGCTACAGGTGAGTTAAATAGTTAAATTTTTATTTTTAAATTGTTTCCAATTGGAATTTAAATCTCAGTTGATATAGATGAATGTAGTTGTGAACAAAAACATAACAATCTATGAAAATATATGGACACATTTTGATATTTCGCCACGTTTAGAAAGTGATCATGTGTAGTGCATATGTTAACTAGAGATTATCTTTCTTAATTTAGCTTCCTCAGGTTTTTTGTGTGCTTTATTGTGATTTTAACGCATCCAGTTGACGGTACTCAGAATTTTTTTATTTATTTTTAAAACAGGTAAAAGAACACTAACAACCTATTGCAGTGGCAATAGCATGATTATATGTGCAGATTTAAGTAAAGAATGAAAATATTGTGAGAGAAATACTTTGCAGTGTCTTTCTGCTTGTATAACAATCCTCCCTCCTCTCTCTCTCTCTACCTCTACCTCTCTCTCTCTCTCTCTCTCTCTCTCTCTACCTCTCTCTCTCTACCTCTCTCTCTCTCTCTCTACCCCTCTCTCTCTCTCTCTCTCTCTCTCTCTCTCTCTCTCTCTCTCTCTCTCTCTCTACCCTCTCTCTCTCTCTCTCTCTACCCCTCTACCCCTCTCTCTCTACCTCTCTCTACCTCTCTCTCTCTATCTCTCTCTCTATCTCTCTCTCTCTCTCTCTCTCTACCTCTCTCTCTTTGTCTCCTTTCTTATAGATCAAAATAATCTTCACACATTACAGTTATGTTCTTCGTTTAGATGAATTTATCTACAGTCAATGACACGTCCACATATCCTGTCTCCCTCATCGATCAGGGTGTACAGGGTGTCCGTGTGATAAGTTATATCCCCATGCTTACTGCTTCCTATGCAATCAACATCATCCTGGGTCTCCCCACCAATGTCTACATCCTGTGGCTGATACTGACTGGAGCGGGAGGGACGATGGCCTCAGAGTTCTTCACTCTCAACCTGACCCTGTCTGAGATTCTCCTCTGCGTCTTTAATGCCGTCCGCATAGCTGACCAATATGTCCAGTCTGATCTTGTCCACAAAGCTGCTGCTTTTTCTTTTGGGTTCATTTTCTCTGGTCGTCCCCTGTTCCAGTGCTGTATCTGTTTAGAGCGCTACCTGGCGGTGGTCCATCCTGTGGTTTTCCTGATGTACAAACCCCTGAGATACAGGGTGGGGTGTTGTAGTGTTGTCTGGCTGATGGTTCTTGGGTCCTGCTGTCTATGTTTGTTTGAGAACTTTTCTGCAGTGTCACACTACTCTGTCCTTAGCCAGTCTCTGATTTATTTTTCTCTGATGTCATTCTGCTGTCTCTCAGTACTCTGGGCTCTGAAACGTCCAGGGCCGGGGGATGGGGACAGGGAGGGGACAAACAGCATGAAGATGAAGGCCTTCAAGATAATTTTGATTACCCTGGTGTATGCTGTGGTGTCTCAACTCCCACTAGTACTGGTGTTATCGGTTAAAAGTTACATTCCCTACATAGACTTTTCTTTAGGTATGTCAATTTGTTTCTGCTTTATTGTAATCTCTGGGTTTGTGCAGCCCCTCCTCTACCTCCACAGGGTTGGGAAGCTGCCCTGTATCAGAGGTCTCTAAGACAAAAAGTCTAAATCTGTTAAACGCATTAGTGCTTCAAAAATGTCTTATACAGTAGATCGTTATATTACATTTGAATTTTTGAATTTAAATGTATAATATTATTCAAAATGGATTTGATTGTTTTCCAATTCATAATGTTGAAATGTATTTCCAATTTAATCAGTAGCCTAGAAAGTGATGGTTTGATTTCCAACTCTATACATTCTGTGTAGATAATGTTGGGTCTGCAGTTTATGTACCCACACAGAGTGTAAACCAGCCCAAGTAAACTATTGTGATATATAGGCTGGGATTCAAAACAATAGCGCTTGTAGACAATGCAGCTTTTAAAGGCAATGGAACCGCATTCACTGATATGGCATTCAAGATAAACACTTCCGATGTTGGCTCAACTTGGAAATGTCAAGTGGGATATAGCACAGCTTTGAATTGAATCCTGGCCATAATGTACCCGTGTGTTAAAAGACCTGGTGATATGTTATTGGCAGAGAGACAGACCATTCAGCTGGCTAATGCAGAAACAGATTGGTACCAAGCTTTTACATAGTTTTCTCGTGAAAGTTAGATTGTAAATGTTGTTGGGTTGATGAGATTAAATACATACATATTAAGGAGCTCCCTGTCTGTCTGCTTTAAAGAGGATAAATAAAGAATATGTACGCGTATTGTCATAATTACAATAACAAATCAAATAATAATATTTCAATATTCCTATTCTTAAATTCAATGATCAGTTCCCACTATTCTGGTGTCATGATATGGAATTAAACAACATTGAATACTTCTGCAACCATACTAAACATCACTTGTTGTTGTCATAATCAGTGGAAAACATTTGCATGTCAGGTGTGGTCCATCTAGTGGGGTGATGGGCGGCATCAGTTTACACACCGGGGAAACACAGGTGTCTTGGTGGGGGAGGCTGAGAGTGATGGGCTGCATCAGTTTACAGACGGGAGCAACATGTGTTTAGGTGTGCTGTCTGAATGTGCGGTTCTGGGTAAGGGAGGGAGAGAGGGAGGTAGGGTGGGAGCTAGGGTTGGAGCGGGGGAGTCCTGGTGAAATGTAGTCCACTAATTGTGAAATAGGGTTCTATTCAGCCTGATTCATTCCTGTCTTTTAACTCTTTCTAATTCTTTTCCACTTCCTTGTTTTTGTTTCCCCTCCCCATGGGTACATACTCACTCTCTCTCTCTCTCTCTCTCTCTCTTTCCCTCTCTGTCTCTCTCGCTCTCCCTCTCTCTGTATCTCTCTCTCTGTATCTCTGTCTCTCTCACTCTCCCTCTCTCTGTATCTCTCTCTGTTGTTAGGAAGATCTTTTCCCATGATATAGAAGAGAAGTGACTTAATTGAGAGAAATTACATTTAAAACAATTTAAACTGTTGATCCCAGAAATAAAAGATCCAAGACTATATTTCTCTGTATACATTCTGTATACATTTCTTTACATCCCTGTTATTGAGCATTTCTCATTTGCCAACCTGATAGGTGTGGCATATCAATAAGCTGATTAAACACGAGTACTATTACACAGGTGCACCTTGTGCTGGGGACAATAGAAGGCCGTCGAAAGAGATCGTATAATGCCTGTTCATCCTGGTAGCCGACGCATCATCATTTTTCTTCTCCTCTACAACCGTCCTGTGTTCCAGTGCAGCATATGTGTGGAGCGCTGCCTGGTGGTGGTCCACCCTGTGTTCGACCTGAAGTACAAACCCTTAAGGTACAGGGTGGGTTGGGTCGGCCGGGGCCTGAGGGGTCATGCTGATGTTCACAGGGAGGGCTGTTTATCTCTACGCACCTCAGCTCCCCATCCACTGCCTCCTCACCTACATCCAGCTTTTCCTATTGGTCAAACTATTCTTCAGCCTCTCCATCCTCTGTGTCCTGAAGCTCCCCAGGCCGGGGCGGGTAGAGATGGAGGAGGGAAGAGGGAGAAAGAATGGATGAAAGCCATGAAGAAGAAAGTGTTCACAGTCGTCTCAGTCATCATGGCCATGATGTTGATCAACAACCTTCCCACAGCGGTCATTTACCTGCTGTAAGACTGCATCAGAGCTGAAGTGTTCTGCCTGCTCGATGCCCTCTTGATGTTACTACATGTGTTCTGTGGGTTGGTACAGCCACTCCTCAACCTCTACAGGGCTGGGAAACTACCCTGTTACCTCAGGGGCCAGTGAGGGAGAGGTGGCACAACCATAGAAATATAATAGGGTAGACTCAATATTTTATTTATTCTGGATTTAGTGAATGTGAAAAGACCCCTGGTGGCATGTCTATTGGGGTAAGTGTTCTTTTTCCTGCAGACTTAAAATCCAAAATAACACACAAAATCAGATATTTCAAGCCACATTTCAAACCACCTTCATAGGTGGTTTGAAATTAGAAACAAATCTGACTCCTAGCCAAGCAAATTTATTTCCCCTCAAGTTATTTTTAGACTGTGATTTGGCATGTCTCTTTCATTGCTAGCTACTCTATTGACAGTTTTGACAAGAAAATGTGTTAGCTTGGTAGCTTTTTAATTGTTTACAAACCAATCATTGAATGTGCTACAAAGCTGAAATGCTACATTGCTAACTAGTTGATTGCTGTGGCTAGCCAAAAGGGACTTTGTTTTTAAAGTTGGATCATCTTATCCTTTGAGGATGTAAAAGTGTTCTTACGCTATGATTTTGAACATTAAAAGCAACTGGGAAAAGTCCATGGAAGGAATTGTTATCACCTTAGCTTGATACATAACTTCTGAGTGATAGGAAGCAGGAGCACCAATCAGCCTACACCACTGCATAGACACTGTCATTATGACAAGTAGCCATGTTAAGAAATGACTGCTGTCTGAACACACACAAATCTAATTTGGTAAATTTGCTATTTGGACAGTCAGTATTCCAAAACGGATTTGAAAAACTTAACAGATTTGATCATGTTGTCTATGATGGTGAATTATCTTCCGTTTGAGGTAACTCTACCTTTAAAAGGTTATTTGAATGATGGAGAATTTTATTTTGCCTTAAACATTTGTTACACCATCAATGTGATCAATGGGTTGGTGCAGTCCCTCCTTTACCTTCACAGGGCTGGGAAACTGTCCTGTATCAGAGGTCTGTAAGAGATAAGAGGATAGATAATAGGCTTTATGTAGTCCAGTAGACCTACCACCTGATTCCATGTGTGAATAGTGTAATTGATGTTTATATTGATTTGAATGGTGTAACTGATGTGTATATAGATATGAATAGTGTAATTGATGTGTAAATAGATTTGAATGGTGTAACTAATATGTATATAGATATTAATAGTGTAACTGATGTGTATATAGATATGAATAGTGTAATTGATGTGTATATAGATATGAATAGTGTCATTGATGCATATATAGATATACATTACGTCAATTTAATGCCTTCCCACTAAGGTGGAATAATACATTCTGAATGTTCTTACTAGAGCTAGAACTATAGATTACATTAACATCTGTATTTATTAGTGAAATGGGGCGATAATGCCCATATTGTACAAGGCTTTGAAAGTGTGTTTTTCTTCTTTGGATATTTCATAAATGCTTGTGATGAACTACACATGTATCCTTCTGTTACTTGTTTAAAAGCAGGTAAAACGTCCAGACCTCAATACTATACTACTATAAAATGTGAGGAGGCTACAGCCAGCAAACAGTGACCGAATCTCAGAAGACACTGTCATTAACCTCTGCAGATACATTTTGATGTCTTTACAATTCTTTGTCTACCAGTAAGCATTTTATACTTTATATGAATAATTTCTATTTGTCCTTTAGTGTGTCATATCAAGAAAAAAAATGTTTTTGCTAGCATGTAGCATTTCCCAATGCTGTGTTTGGCAAGTAGGCCTTCAGTAGCATCACCAACATCCTCATCAATCCTATTAATAGGTTTGATTCCTGTCACACTGAGGAGGATATTTGCATGTCATGTTGTCCTTGGGTGTATCTACAGAGGTTTGCATTGTGATGCCAAACAGGTAAATAGGCATGCATTTGATATATGGATGTAGTCTATAGATGTACATCTATAAACTACATCAATGTGTAGTTCAAAGGAGAGACACAATCGCAAAACAACCTTGAAAAGAGGAGACAACTATCACCAGTTTTCCATTTCAGGTTAACCTCACTAGGGTCTGTGGGACAGTAGCGTCCCACCTCGTCAACAGCCAGTGAAACTGCAGGGCGCCAAATTCAAAACAACAGAAATCCCATAATAAAAATTCCTCAAACATACAAGTATTATACACCATTTTAAAGATACACTTGTTGTAAATCCAACCACAGTGTCCAATTTCAAAAAGGCTTTACGACGAAAGCACACCAAATGATTATGTTAGGTCAGAGCCAAGTCACAGAAAAACACAGGCATTTTTCCAGCCAAAAAGAGGAGTCACAAAAAGCAGAATAAGAGATAAAATGAATCACTAACCTTTGATGATCTTCATCAGATGACACTCATAGGACTTCATGTTACACAATACATGTATGTTTTGTTCGGGTTCATATTTATATCCAAAAATCAGAGTTTACATTGGTGCGTAACGTTCAGTAGTTCCAAAACATCCAGTGATTTTGTGGAGAGTGTCGTGGAGGATCTTTACAAAATATAACACTTACAAGAACTTGTGAATTCAATATAGGCTTTTAATACAAACATATCAGAAGCCTAGATGGTCCACGGAACACACCCTTTTCCAGAGCACTGGCTCTGATTTATACACATACAACATATGAGTCCATCCCACATGCAAATGAAGTTACTTCCCTCAGTCCATCTGCCACCATTATCTTTCAATCTGTGCTTCCTGCTTGTTCATGCCCAATAACGCCCATATCTGCTTTCAGTCAAGTTATAATGGTGACTGGACCTCTTCATGTCCTAAAAAGAATACATGCCCATCTTATCCTATGCGCCCCTTATGTTCAGCTTGGTGTGGTCTTTGGTATGTCTGGCCTTATTAGGACTAGTAGACTATGTGTCTCTTCTCTTCATGTCCTAAAAATATATGCCCTATGTCTATAGTCCATCCGTTGGTCATTTGGCTGACCCCCTCCTTTGTATGTTCCTCTGACCTTGGTATGTCCAGCTGTCCTATGCTCTCATGGCCTTACTTTGGTTTCCTGTCCTATACAATAGACAATGCATTTTTACCAGAATGGCAAATGCACTCTAAGTGTATCTTTCTCTTGTGGTACAGTATTATGTTTCTCCCTATATGTACATCTTGCTCCCACAAGAGCCACATACATTTACAGAAATACTCATAATAAACATTGTTAAAAGATACAACTGTTATGCATGGAATTTTAGATCCCTTTCTCCTTAATGCAACCGCTGTGTCAGATTTCTTTTTAACTTTACGGAAAAAGCACACCATGCAATAATCTGAGTACAGCGCTCAGAGCCCAAACAACCCAAACAGATATCCACCATGTTATGTAGTCAACAGAAGTCAGAAATAGCATTATAAATATTCACTTACCTTTGATGATCTTCATCAGAATGCACTCCCAGGAAATCCAAGTACCACAATAAATGTTTGTTTCATTCGATAATGTTCATCATTTATGTCAAAATAATTCATTTTTTGTTCGCACGTTTAGCCCAGTAATCAAAATTCATGAGGCGCGATCACTAGGTGCAGACGAAAAGTCAAAACGTTCCGTTACAGTCCGTAGAAACATGTCAACCGATGTATATAATCAATCTTTAGGATGTTTTTAACATAAATCTTCAAAAATGTTCCAACAGGAGATTTCCTTTGTCTGTAGAATTGCAATGGAACGCAAGCTAACTATCAGGTGAACACACATGGTCAGCTCGTGACTTTTTGGCAGATCTCTGACTCAATCCCCTCTCATTCGCCCCCACTTCACAGTAGAAGCATCAAACAAGGTTCTAAAGACTGTTGACATCTAGTGGAAGCCTTAGAACGTGCAATATGACCCCATAAATACTGTGTATTCGATAGGCAAAGAGTTGAAAAACCACAAACCTCAGATTTCCCACTTCCTGGTTGGATTTATTCTCAGGTTTTTGCCTGCCATATGAGTTCTGTTATACTCACAGACATCATTCAAACAGTTTTAGAAACGCCAGAGTGTTTTCTATCCGAATCTACTAATGCATATATATATATATATGCATATTCTAGCTTTTATGGCTGAGTAGCAGGCAGTTTAATATGGGCACGCTTTTCATCCAAAACTACCAATGCTGCCCCCGACCCTAGAGAAGTTAAATAACAAAAAACTAAAACCAGCAGACATATTGCCCTCCAGGAATCAAGTTTGACAGCCCTGCTCTAATTTGGCATATTCTGTGGCACAACATGAATGAGAACAGCCTTTAACGCAGGACATCGCAACTGTCAACCAAATACGTTAGCTGTTATAGAACACCAGGAGATTTTAATACATTGTCGAGGTCACTATGGGTGTTGGTTTAAGATTGCTATAATATTATAATTATAACATAGAACTGATAATGCTTGCAGACAAAGGTTGACTTGGAAAGTTTAACATAACAACTATGTTTGTATGTAAAGTTCCACAAGCATCACAGCACTTTTCCATGCTACACATAGTATGTCTAATGCTACATGCTGACAGCCCGTGTTAAACAGAGATAGAATGTGTTACTAGGTTGACTTGTAGACACACACTGGTATGTTTTAATCTCCTTGTAAATCCAAATATTTAATACCCATTCAAAATACTAGTTTCCCAGGCCTCCCAAGAAACTGCATCCCAGTGCTCTAGGAGTCACTACAGACCCAGGTTCAATCCAGGGCTCTGGACAACCCAAATATTGTTGGGTTGATGAGATGAAATACATCAAGGAGGTCCCTGTCGGTCTGTGTTCTTTAAATAGGATATCAAATGTATATTTTTGTAATAATTTGTTTTATATTAACAAATAATAAAATAATAATTTTTCAATAGATTTATCCAGTTCCAGCTATAATGGTGTCATAAAATTGGCATTGAATACTTCTGCACTGACCACCATGTTGTGTAACTAGATATTGTAGTCTTATTTGACTTTTTGACCTGGTCTGGAAAAACTCAGGGCCCTATCCATCCACAACACATTCTACACAGCACAGAATATTCTCTTCAACCACACTAAACATCACTTCGTGTTGTCATAACCAGGGGAAAACATTTGCATGTAAGATGTGATCCATCTCGTGAAGTGATTGGCAGCAACACACGTGTATTGTGGGAGTGGCTGAGGGTGTGGTTGTGGGTGAGGGAAGGGAAGGGAGGGAGGAGGCAGTGACGGTGGAAGGGAGTGGGCAAGGTCCTTTTCCTTTCCATTGGTCCTAAAGTGAAATCTCCACCCACCAGGGCACCAGATGATGCAAAACAAACTCACTGAGAGACCGAGTGAAGGTGTGTTAATGTCTGCACTCCTGTTTCAGCTTGTCAACCTAATGTCACACCTTCACCTTCAGACAAGAAGAGAACACCGTCTATTCAGGTTGGTTCATATTGTCTCTGACTGTATCTCTGATTTAAGAACCAATGAGAATATATGCTAGATTTGATCAATTAGATAATATCATTAGAGGTTTTCAAAAAGACATTGAGTGAGTAAATTCAATAACATGTAATTTTATTAATAATAATACATGTTTTTTATATGGTGCTTTTCAAGGACCCAAAGTCACTTATTGTGTGCTGGTGTAGATGCATTTTCTAATTGAATGAGTTGAAATAGAATTGAACCCAATCTTGGTTCCTTTGATTGATTCACAATTGATTCATTCATGTTTTACTGCTGCATTACAACATAACACATCTTAGTGAAACTTCTTTATTGTTGTAGAATACTGAAGCCCAACACATCAGTACAGAAGGTGAAGACATGAACATCTCAATGACAAACAGTTCTTCAGTAGCTCCTCTCTATGCACAAATCATATCCATCTACACTGCCTCCTATACAATCAACCTCATCCTGGGTCTCACTACCAATGTCTACGTCCTGTGGCTGATACCGACTGGAGTGGGAGGGACAATGGCCTCAGAGTTCTTCTCTCTCAACCTGGCCGTGTTGGATGTCCTCTACTGCCTGTTTTCTGTCTTTGTCCTTGTCAACATACACATACCCACAACTGCACTTGCACATCTTGGAGCATTTTCTTATGGTTTCTTTAACACCGGTCGTCCCCTGTTCCAGTGCTGCATCTGTGTAGAGCGCTACCTGGCAGTGGTCCACCCTGTGGTCTTCCTGAAGTACAAACCCCTGAGATACAGGGTGGGGTGTTGTGGTGTTGTCTGGCTGATGATTCTGGGGTCCTGCTGTTTATCTTTGTTTGAGAATCTTTCACCAGTGTTCTTCTACTCTGTCTTTGTCCAATCACTGATCTATTTTTCTCTGATGTCATTCTGCTGCCTCTCAGTTCTCTGGGCTCTGAAATGTCCAGGGCCGGGAGATGGGGACAGGGAGGGGACAAACAGCATGAAGATGAAGGCTTTTAAGATCATTTTGATTATCCTGGTTTATGCTGTGGTGTCTCAACTTCCACTGGCATTGATGGCGCTGACACACAATTACTTTACAAATGTAGTGTTTTTTTCAGGAATGTCCATTTGTTTCAGCATCAGTGTGATCTCTGGGTTTGTGCAGCCCCTCCTCTACCTCCACAGGGTTGTGAAGCTGCCCTGTATCAGATGTCTCTAAGACAAAAAGTCTAATCTCTTCATCACATTAATGCTTTAAATATGTAGTATATGTTATTATATTTATGTTCTGTGTTTTTTCATATTAATTAGTGAATTAAATGTATGATTTTTTTCTCCCATATGTATGTTATTATTTTGAATGTATTTCTATTGTAATCAGTAGCCTGGAAAGTGATGGTTTGATATCTGCCCTTGTAGATTATGTTTTATTAATATTTTGTCTCCAGTTTATGTACCCAAGTAGAGCGTAAACCAGCCCATGAACTTCTCAAATGGTCCATATTTAGCAAGAACATTGTGATATACAGTGGAGCAAAAAGTATTTAGTCAGCCACCAATTGTGCAAGTTCTCCCACTTAAAAAGATGAGAGAGGCCTGTAATTTTCATCATAGGTACACTTCAACTATGACAGACAAAATGAGAAAAAAAATCCAGAAAATCACATTGTAGGATTTTTTATGAATTTATTTGCAAATTATGGAAATCCATAGATCCGTTCTCTGGGCTCTGAAAGGGCTGGTGGATGGGGACAGGGAGGGGACAAACAGCATTAAGATGAAGGCCTTTAAGATCATTTTGATTATCCTGGTGTATGCTGTGGTGTCTCAACTCCCACTAGTACTGGTGATATTGGCTAAAAGATACATTCCATATATGGCATTTTCTTCTGGCATGTCCATTTGTTTCTGCATCAGCGTGATCTCTGGGTTTGTACAGCCCCTCCTCTACCTCCACAGGGTGGGGAAGCTGCCCCGTATCAGAGGTCTCTAAGACAAAAAGTCAAAAATCTGTTCAACCAATTAGAACCTTAAAAATATTGGTGAATTTAAATGTATGATTTTCTTCCATATGGATTTGATTGTTTTCCAAATAATGATGTTTGAATGGATTTACAATGTAATCAGTGGTCTAGAAAGTGATGGTTTGTTTCCCCCCTGTAGATTATGTATAGATAATATTGGGTCTGCAGTTTATGTATTCAACATTCCTATTTTGTTTTCTCTTGAAAGTTACAATGTAGTTATTGTTGGGTTGATGAGATTAAATACATGCTTAATAAGGAGCTCCCTGTCTGTCTGTCTGTCTTCTTTAAATAGGATAAATAGAGGATATGTCTGTATATTAATAATATATATGAACAATAATTACAATAAAAAATACAATGACATTTGTATCAGTAGCCACCACACTAAACATTGCTTAGTGTTGTCTTAACCAGAGGGAAACACTTGCATGTCAGGTGTGGTCCATTACGTGAGATGAGCCTCTGCCTTGCCATAGGAGGAAAGACAACAGGCAAGCCAGCTCTTCAGTAGAATGGTGCTTGAGATATTGTAGCCAGCCCACTGCATATGCATAGTAGTGGTTGAGAAGGATACCCATCTTTTGTTGATAAGTGGTCAATGAATGTTAACCTGGTTTACATAGGTTAGTGATTGTGGTCATTGTAGATGAGTGGATGTGGTGAGGTCAGATTACCAACTGTATGAGTTGAATATATGGTAACCACGAGATGGCTAGATGTTAAACTGTGGTAGGTATGGTAACCGCTAGATGACTAGATGTTAAACTGTGGTAGGTATGGTAACCTCTAGATGGCTAGATGTTAAACTGTGGTAGGTATGGTATCCGCTAGATGACTAGATGTTAAACTGTGGTAGGTATGGTATCCGCTAGATGACTAGATGTTAAACTGTGATAGGTATGGTAACCACGAGATGGCTAGATGTTAAACTGTGGTAGGTATGGTAAGCACTAGATGTTTTAACTACACTGAACGGAAATATAAAAGCAACATGTAAAATGTTGGTCACATGTTTCATTAGCTGAAAGAAAAGATTCCAGAAATGTTCCATATGCAGAATAATATTATTTCTCAAAAATGTGATGCACAAAGTGGTTTGCATCCCCTTTAGTGGGCATTTCTGCATTGCCAATATAATCCATTCACCTGACTGGTGTGGCATATCAAGAAGCTGATTAAATGGAATGATCATTACACAGGTGCACCTTGTGATGGGGACAACAAAAGGCCACTCTGAAATGTGCAGTATTGTCACAGATGTTAAATTATCTTCCATAAGTCGCCTCCAGTGTCATTTTAGAGATTTGGCAATACGTCCAATCGGCCTCACAACCGCAGACCACATGTATGGCATTGTGGTGTGGGCGAGCAGTTTGCTAATGTCAACGTTGTGAATAGAGTGCCCTATGGTGGCGGTAGGCTTATTGTATGGGCAGGCATACACTACAGATGAACACAATTGCATTTTATCAATGGCAATTTGACTACACAGATCTACTGCGACAAGATCCTGAGACCTATTGTCATCAGCCGCCATCACCTAATGTTTCAGCATGATAATGCACCACCCCATGTCGCAAGGATCTGTACACAATTCCTGGAAGCTGTGTACAGTTCTTGCACGGCCTGCATGCTCACCGGACATATCACCCATTGAGCATGTTTGGGATGGTCTGGATCAGTGTGTACAACAGTGTGTTCCAGTTCCCACCAATATACAGCAACTTCGCTCAGTCATTGAAGAAGAGTGGCACAACATTCCACAGGCCACAATCAACAGCCTGATAAACATTTTTCAAAGTAGATGTGTCACGCTGCATGAGGCAAATGATGGTCACACCCGACACTGACTGGTTTTCTCATCCATGACCCTAGCTTTTATTTTAAGGTACGTATCTGTAACCAACAGATGCATGTCTGTATTTCCAGTCATTTGAAATCCATAGATTAGTGCCTAATGAGTTTATTTAAATTGACTGATTTCCTTATATGAACTGTAACTCAGTAAAATATTTGAAATTATTGCATGTTGCGTTTGCTTGTCTGAAAATGTAAAGAAAAGTGTCTTTCTGTCACGACTTCCACCAAAGTCGGTCCTTCTTCTTGTTCGGGCGGCATTCGGCGGTCGACGTCACCGGCCTTCTAGCCATGGCCGATCCACTTTTCATTTTCCATTTTTTTTGGCTTTGTTTTACACACTTGGTTTCAATCCCCCAATTACTTGTTCATAGTTTAACCCTATGTTCCCCCATGTTTGTTTCTGAGTGATTGTTGGTAAGTAATACTGTCCATTATTGTGGGCTCATTTATTGCGTTGTATTTGTGATATTTTTGAGTAAATATGTTTATTACTCACATCTGCTGTCCTGTGCCTGACTCTTCTACACCAGCTATACACAGGATATATTACACATTCTTCCTGGGTGTGTATATGAACACATTTGTATGAGATTCAATGTTGTTAAAATGTTCCACTTTAAACTGAGGTAGCAATTGTTACCAGTAGATGGCTAGATGTTAAACAGTGGTAGCTATGGTAACCACTAGATGGCTAGATGTTTAACTGTGGTAGAGGACAACTCAGCCATGGAAGGTAAATCAATGGTGGTAGCAAGCTCATGTTATCACTTGTTATAATGGATTAGGTTATTTCTAAAAATAAAATAGTCAAGCTTATCTATTATCAGAATACTGTGTTGGTGCTAGGTGCAGTGTGTGTATGTTTACATAGGTCTCCAAGTCAGGATTCTTCTGCAAGGTGTGTTCTACGTTCTACGTTGGAACTGACGAGGCCAAGAAGAACCACTGCAGGAGACTCAAACACCCATCAGAACCTGGAGGTGAGCAACCCAAACAACCAATCAGCCACCACATTGACAATCCACAACAAATCAACAAGAACATTTTGACCCTAAGATTGGGAAGATTTCAATTCAGTCAATATATTTTTCATTTTGTTAGAAAACCTTTCCCATGACATAGAAGAAATGAAAATAGAAACCAGTGTACAATGAAAATAAAGTATTTTTTATTGAATCTTTGTCACCGTTTTGTCATTGAAGCCAATGTTGGATCATTAAAAGACAGATGTTGACCAGACAATTTAATATATTTTGTCAATTCAATACAACTTTACTAATTCCTTCATGGTCAATTATGTTTACCTACTTTTGCAGTATCCTTCTGATTTGAAAACAGTTAGTTCAGCAGTGTGGTTTCCATACCACCAAGGGAAATGTACTGATTTCCATGTTTAAGTCATGCACGGACCATAAGCTTCCCCCCAGCCATAGCACAGCTAGCCACTGTGCTAAAACGGCTAACCTCCTGTTACCATGGAAAGTATAAGGCTTGGCTTGAGTTAAGGGGTCTTGCTCTTTCACGTGCAGATGCTATTTAAATAAAATGCATTCCAATGACTCACTACTTCAGTGCAAATGTTGATTTCTGTAAAAGGCAATTCTCAGTCAATGTAAAGAAATTAAAAACATAAACAATACATGAATGAAATAAGTAACATTTAATAATTTATTTAATGTACGTATATAGAGGTTTTCATTACAAGAAGATTCTCAACTTAATTTGGCTAAATGAACCCTTGACCTCTGTGACACACACACAGTTTTACATTACATCTCCAGGAATTTGCATCAACAGCCTTAGCTGCTGGCCATGTTTGTTTCCCTCTGTAGCTCAGCCACTTTGACTGTCTAATGAGAGCACATTTGGAGGAAGGCTGACCTTAGCTGGCACCGTATTCCCTATTTAGTGCACTACTTTTGATCAGGTCCCAAAGTGCTTTGGTTAATAAAAAGAGTGCACTGTATAGGGAATAGGGTACCATTTGGGACTTCACAGCTTTTACTTTTAAACAAAATAACTAAACTAAACCACAGACAGAATCAATACATTTAAATCACTGTTCAGAGTAGCACTGTCATTAGGAATGATAATGAAAACATTTAAATGTGCTGTTGAACCTCTGATATGAATGGGTGTAATGCATCAATATCTTCTCATAAGACATTACTGAAGCATTATGTACAGTTGCAGTCGGAAGTTTACATACACTTAGGTTGGAGTCATTAAAACTCGTTTTTCAACCATCCACACATTTCATGTTAACAAACTAGAGTTTGGCAAGTCGGTTAGGTCATCTACTTTGTGCATGATACAAGTCATTTTCCCAACAATTGTTTACAGACAGATTATTTCACTTATAATTCACAGTATCACCAATCCAGTGAGTCAGAAGTTTACATACACTAAGTTGACTGTGTCTTTAAACAGCTTGGAATATTCCAGAAACTGAAGTCATGGCTTTAGAAGCTTCTGATAGGCTAATTGACATAATTTGAGTAAATTGGAAGCCTGGTTCCTCTAGGTTTCTTCCTAGGTTCTGGTCTTTATCAGAGGTCTGTAAGAGATAGTACATGCTAGATAATAGGCTTTATGTAGTCCAATAGGACTACCACCTGATTCCAAGTGTGAATAGTGTAATTGATGTGTTAATAAAGATATTAATAGAGTAATTGATATGTATATTGATATGAATAGTATCATTGATGTGTATAAAGATATGAAGTGTCATTGATGTGTATATAGATATGAATAGAGTAATTGATATGTATATAGATATGAATAGTGTAATTGATATGTATATAGATATGAATAGTGTAATTGATGTGAATAAAGATATGAATAGTGTAATTGATATGTATATAGATATGAATAGTGTAATTCAGGCCAAAGAGATCAATTACGGTTTCATCAGACCAGAGAATCTTGTGTCTCATGGTCGGAGAGTCCTTTAGGTGCCTTTTGGCAAACTGCAAGCGGGCTGTCATGTGCCATTTACTGAGAAGTAGTTTCCGTCTGGCCACTATACCGTAAAGGCCTGATTGGTAGAGTTCTGCAGAGATGGTTGTCCTTCTGGAAGATTCTCCCATCTCCACAGAGGAACTCTTGAGCTCTGGCAGAGTGTCCATCAGGTTCTTGGTCACCTCCCTGATCAATGTCATTGTCCCCTGATTCCTCAGTTTGGCCAGGTAGCCAGCTCTAGGACAAGTCTTGGTGGTTCCAAGCTTCTTCCATTCAAGAATGATGGAGGCCAGCCACTGTGTTCTTGGTGACCTTCAATGCTGCAGAACAGTTTTGGTACACTTCCCCAGATCTGTGCCTCGAAATCATATCTAATCAATTGAATTTAACACAGATTGACTCCAAACAAGTTGTATAAATTGTTCTTGGATGATCAATGATAACAGGATCCACCAGAGTTCAATTTTGAGTCTCATAGCAAAGGGTCGGAATACTTATGTAAGTAAGGTATTACTGTTTTATATTTTTAATACAGATTGATGAGGGAGAAAAACAATTGAATCCATTTTAGAATATGGCTGTAAAGTAACCAAATATGAAAAAGGTCAAGGGGTCTGAATACTGTAGAATGAAAATTGTGATATATACTGTAATACTAGTTCTATACAATGTACCAGGTGTCATTCTGTTTCGACATTAGCAGGTACACCATTTTGATAGGCTCACTTGGACAATTGAGACAACTCAGCTGGCTAATGCTGTCATGTTCGTTGTAACGAGGAGACCTCCTTTATATTGGGCTGTGCAAGCTCACCGGAGACAGCACGCAGAGCCGGCGCAGGATATCCTGGTCCAAGGAGGTATACTGGAGACCAGGAATGCTGAGCCGGCACCCTCCTTCCTGGCTGGATGCCCATTCTAGCCCTGCAAATGCGAGGAGCCCGAATAGAGCACACCGGGCTAGAATAGCGTACTGGAGACACCGTGCGTTCCACCGCATAACACGGTGCCTGACCAGTAACACGCTCCCCACAGTAAGCACGAGGAGTTGGCTCAGGTCTCCTACGTGACTCAGCCAATCTCCTTGTGTGCCCCCCCAAAAAAATAATCTTGGGGCTGCCTCTCGGGCTTCCGTGCTAACCGTGTACCCTTATATCGTCGCCGTTCCTCCATTCTCCTGTATCCCTCCTCGCACTGTTCCAGTGAATCCCAGGCGGGCTCTGGCACTCTCCCTGGATCAATTGACCACCTCTCTATCTCCTCCCAGGTTGTCACCCACTCATCCTTCTCCCGGGTCCATTTTTCCACCAAACGCTGTTCCCCCCCTTTCATGCTACTTGGTCCTGGTTTGGTGGGTTATTCTGTCACGTTCGTTGTAACGAGGAGACCAAGGCGCAGAGTGATATGAATACATTCCTCTTTATTAAAGAAAGAACACTTAAACAAACCGAACGTGACGCTATAAACACTAGTGCTGACGCAGGCAACTATACATAGACAATAACCCACAAAACCAACATGGGAAATGTCAACCTAAATAGGATCCCCAATCAGAGACAACAATAAACAGCTGTCTCTGATTGGGAACCAATTCAGGCCACCATAGACCTACATTTACCTAGACATACCAAAAACCCATAGATATAGAAAAAACCCTAGACAGGGTAAAAACACACATACCACCCTCGTCACACCCTGACCTAACCAAAATAATAAAGAAAACAAAGATAGCTAAGGTCAGGGCGTGAGAAAAGCAGACACTGACTGGCACCAAACATTTACATGTGTTTTCTCTTGAAATGATAGGTGATGATTGTGCTTGAAAGTTACAATGTAAATATTGTTGGGCTGATGAGATTAGATACATTATTAATAAGGAGCTCCCTGTCAGTCTGTGTTCTTTAAAGAGGATAACTAAAGGATATTTCTGTAATCTTTTGTTTTATATTAACAAATAAAAAATAATAATTTTCAATATATTTATCCATGAAATCAATTGGCAGTTCCAGCTATAATGGTGTCATAAAATTGACATTGAATACTTCTGCACTGACCACCATATTGTGTAACTAGATATTGTAGTTTAAAAAAAGTCAGGGCCCCATCCATCCACAACACATTCTACACAGCACAGCATTTTCTCTTCAACCATATTAAACATCACTAAGTGTTGTCATAACCAGTGGAAAACATTTGCATGTAAGATGTGATCCATCTAGTAAGGTGATTGGCAGCAACAGTTTACGGACGGCAGCAACACACGTGCATTGGTGGCTGAGGGTGTGGTTGTGGCTGAGGGTGTGGTTGTGGGTGAGGGAAGGGAGGGTGGACGCAGGGACGGAGGGAGGAAGGGAGGGAGGGAGTGGGCGAGTTCCTTTTCCATTCCATTGGACCTAATTTGAAATCTCCACCCACCAGGAGCACCAGGTGATGCAAAATTATCTCACTGAGAGACTGAGTGAAGGTGTGTTAATGTCTGCACACCTGCTTCAGCTTGTCAACGTAACATCGTCCCTTCACCTTCAGACAAGAAGAGAACACCGTCTATTCAGGTTTGTTCATATTGTCTCTGACTGTATCTCTGATTTAAGAACCAATGAGAATATGTACTAGATTTGTTCAATTAGATAATATCATTAGAAGTTTTCAAAAAGACATTGAGTGAGTAAATTCAATAACATGTAATTTTATGAATAATAACACGTTTTTATATGATACATTCAATGACCCAAAGTCACTTATTTAGTTCTGATATTGGTTAATTTTCTAATTGATTGAGTTGAAATGGAATTGAACCCAACCTTGGTTCCTTTGATTGATTCACGATTGATTCATTCATGTTTTACTGCTGCATTACAACATAACACATCTTAGTGAAACGTCTTTATTGTTGTAGAATACTGAAGCCCATCACACCAGTACAGACGGTGAAGACATGAACATCTCAATGACAAACAGTTCTTCAGTAGCTCCTCTCTATGCACAAATCATATCCATCTACACTGCCTCCTATACAATCAACCTCATCCTGGGTCTCCCCACCAATGTCTACGTCCTGTGGCTGATACTGACTGGAGTGGGAGGAACGATGGCCTCAGAGTTCTTCTCTCTCAACCTGGCCGTGTTGGATGTCCTCTACTGCCTGTTTTCTGTCTTTGTTCTTGTCAACATGCACATACCTACAACTGCACTTGCATATCTTGGAGCATTTTCTTATGGTTTCTTTTACACCGCTCGTCCCCTGTTCCAGTGCTGTATCTGTGTAGAGCGCTACCTGGCAGTGGTCCACCCTGTGGTCTTCCTGAAGTACAAACCCCTGAGATACAGGGTGGGGTGTTGTGGTGTTGTCTGGCTGATGATTCTGGGGTCCTGCTGTTTATCTATGTTTGAGAATCTTTCACCAGTGTTCTTCTACTCTGTCTTTGTCCAATCACTGATCTATTTGTCTCTGATGTCATTCTGCTGCCTCTCAGTTCTCCGGGCTCTGAAATGTCCAGGGCCGGGAGATGGGGACAGGGAGGGGACAAACAGCATGAAGATGAAGGCTTTTAAGATAATCTTGATTATCCTGGTGTATGCTGTGGTGTCTCAACTTCCACTGGCATTGATGGCACTGACACACAATTACTTTACAAATGTAGTGTTTTTATCAGGAATGTCCATTTGTTTCAGCATCAGTGTGATCTCTGGGTTTGTGCAGCCCCTCCTCTACCTCCACAGGGTTGTGAAGCTGCCCTGTATCAGAGGTCTCTAAGACAAAAAGTCTAATCTCTTCATCACATTAATGCTTTAAATATGTAGTATATGTTCTGTGTTTTTAAAATATTAATTAGTGAATTATACGTATGATTTTTTTTCCATATGCATGTTATTATTCTCCAATTCTGTCACGACTTCCACCGAAGTCGGCTCCTCTCCTTGTTCGGGAGGCATTCAGGGATCAACGTCGCCGACTTTCTAGCCAATCACCGCTCCATTTTTCATATATCCATTTGTTTTGTCTTGTCCCAAACACACCTGGTTTTCATTCCGTAATCCTTCTACATGTATTTAGCCCTCTGTTTCCCATCATGTCTTTGTGTGTAATTGTTTATTTGGTATTGTGGATTACTATCGGACGCTGTACTTTTGTCATGTTCCGTGTTTTTGGCACGTTATTGTTTTTAAGTGCTGTGTATAATGGAACGGAATAAAAGGGCGCCTGTTCACTACACTCTGCTCTCCTACACCTGACTTCGCCTCCCGAACACACCTTTGACAAATTCATGATGCTTCAATGTATTTCTATTGTAATCAGTAGTCTGGAAAGTGATGGTTTGATATCCCCCCTGTAGATTATATTTTAATAAAATATTGTCTCTAATTTCTGTACCCACATAGAGTGTAAACCAGCCCATGAACTTCTCAAATTATCCATATTTAGCAAGAACATTGTGATATATAGGCCGGGATTAAATCTGATCCAGCTTGGTGACAATGCAGCTTTTAAAAGCAATGGTACCATTGTCGCGGAAATGGCATTCAAGGAAAATGCTGCACATGTCAGCTTAACTGGACATTACTGTTACGGTTCTCTTGTGGTGAAGGATAGTCGGACCAAACTGCAGCGTGTAGATTACGATCCATGTTTAATGAACAACGTGAAAACACGAATAAACACAAAACACTACAAAACAAAGAACGTAACGAAAACCGAAACAGCCTATACTTGTGTAAATAAACAAAGCGATAGGAACAACGACACTAAGGACAATCACCCACGACAAACTCAAAGAATATGGCTGCCTAAATATGGTTCCCAATCAGAGACAACGATAAACACCTGCCTCTGATTGAGAACCACTCCAGACAGCCATAGACCTTGCTAGATAACCCCACTAGCTACAATCCCAATACATACACACCAAAACCCCAAGACAAAACACACCACAATACAAAAACCCCATGCCACACCCTGGCCTGACCCAATACATGAAGAAAAACACAAAATACTTAGACCAGGGTGTGACAAAATGTCAACCATGATATACTGTGGTTTCACATTAAATCCTGGCCATAATGTACCATTATATACTGTGGTTTCACATTAAATCCTGGCCATAATGTACCATGATATACCGTGGTTTCACATTGAATCCTGGTGATAATGTACCATAATATACCGTGGTTTCACATTGAATCCTGGCCATAATGTACCATGATATACCGTGGTTTCACATTGAATCCTGGTGATAATGTACCATAATATAACGTGGTTTGACATTGAATCCTGGCCATAATGTACCATGATATACCATAGTTTCACGTTGAATCCTGGCCATAATGTACCATGATATACCGTGGTTTCACATTGAATCCTGGCCATAATGTACCACGATATACCGTTGTTTCACATTGAATGCTGGCCATAATGTACCATGATATACCGTGGTTTCACATTGAATCCTGGCCATAATGTACCATTATATACCGTGGTTTCACATTAAATCCTGGCCATAATGTACCTTGATATACCGTGGTTTCACATTAAATCCTGGCCATAATGTACCATTATATACCGTGGTTTCACATTGAATCCTTTGCCATAATGTACCATGATATACTGTGGTTTCACATTGAATCCTGGCCATAATGTACCATGATATACCGTGGATTCACATTGAATCCTGGTGATAATGTACCATAATATAATGTGGTTTCACATTGAATCCTGGCCATAATGTACCATGATATACCGTAGTTTCACATTGAATGCTGGCCATAATGTACCATGATATACCGTTGTTTCACATTGAATCCTGGCCATAATGTACCATAATATAACGTGGTTTCACATTGAATCCTGGCCATAATGTACCATGATATACCGTAGTTTCACATTGAATCCTGGCCATAATGTACCATGATATACCGTGGTTTCACATTGAATCCTGGCCATAATGTACCATGATATAACGTGGTTTCACATTGAATCCTGGCCATAATGTACCATGATATACCGTAGTTTTTCACATTGAATAATGTACCATTATATACTGTGGTTTCACATTGAATCCTGGCCATAATGTACCATGATATAACGTGGTTTCACATTGAATCCTGGCCATAATGTACCATGATATGCCAAGTTGAATCCTGGCCATAATGTACCATGATATAACGTGGTTTCACATTGAATCCTGGCCATAATGTACCATGATATGCCGTAGTTTCACATTGAATCCTGGCCATAATGTACCATGATATACCATTGTTTCACATTGAATCCTGGCCATAATGTACCATGATATACTGTGGTTTCACGTTGAATCCTGACCATAATGTACTTGTACAGAAATAGGCCTGGTGTCATTCTATTTCAACTTCAGCGTGATGTTTTATTGGCGATTGACAGACAATTCAGCTGGCTAATGAAGAAACAGACTGCACCAATCATTTACAGTGGGGCAAAAAAGTATTTAGTCAGCCACCAATTGTGCAAGTTCTCCCACTTAAAAAGATGAGAGAGGCGTGTAATTTTCATCATAGATACACAAAATTTGAGAAAAAAAATCCAGAAAATCACATTGTAGGATTTTTTATGAATTTATTTGTAAATTATGGTGGAAAATAAGTATTTGATCAATAACAAAAGTTTATCTCAATACTTTGTTATATACCCTTTGTTGACAATGACAGAGGTCAAACGTTTTCTGTAAGTCTTCACAAGGTTTTCACACACTGTTGCTGGTATTTTGGCCCATTCCTCCATGCAGATCTCCTCTAGAGCAGTGATGTTTTGGGGCTGTTGCTGGGCAACACGGACTTTCAACTCCCTCCAAAGATTTTCTATGGGGTTGAGATCTGGAGACTGGCTAGGCCACTCCAGGACCTTGAAATGCTTCTTACGAAGCCATTCCTTCGTTGCCCGGGCGGTGTGTTTGGGATCATTGTCATGCTGAAAGACCCAGCCACGTTTCATGTTCAATGCCCTTGCTGATGGAAGGAGGTTTTCACTCAAAATCTCCAAAAACATTGGGCCAGTGGTGTCTGAGATAAAGTGTGGGTTAACTCAAAGCCAAATCAAGAAATATAATCATGGCCCCATTCATTCTTTCCTTTACACGGATCAGTCGTCCTGGTCCCTTTGCAGAAAAACAGCCCCAAAGCATGATGTTTCCACCCCATGCCTCACAGTAGGTATGGTGTTCTTTGGATGCAACTCAGCATTCTTTGTCCTCCAAACACGACGAGTTGAGTTTTTACCAAAAAGTTATATTTTGATTTCATCTGACCATATGACATTCTCCCAATCTTCTTCTGGATCATCCAAATGCTCTCTAGCAAACTTCAGACGGGCCTGGACATGTACTGGCTTAAGCAGGGGGACATGTCTGGCACTGCAGGATTTCAAATCAAATCAAATCAAATCATCAGATTTGAGTCCCTGGTGGCGAAATTATGGATAATGATTGTGTTTGAATGTTACAATTTTGATATTGTTGTCGATGATATGTTCAATACATACTTATTAAGGAACTCCCTGTCTGTCTGTATTATTTAGATGGGAAAAGTAAAGGATATGTCTCTATATTTTTTATTAATTAAAACAATAATTATAATATGCCACAATAAACATGTATTCCCCCACAAATGATGCCGCAATCCCCATGAGGGGCAATCAGTGACAACAAATCTGTCACAAACGGGACAGGAGATATGTTTGATCAAAGTTTATAATCTCAGTTGATTACTATAGCGCCCCTCTTCATCCTATCAGTGTAATTTTGTATTATTCCGGATCTTTATGACAAGACGGATTATTCACCCATGTTTTATAAAAATCGGTCCAGTAGTATCTGAGATATTGCATGTGACTAACTTATGAACAGACGGAGACAGATCCATAGTCTCACCTCTGAATTCACAATGGGGAAAATAACAATGTTTTAGCCTCCACCATGAAAATAACAACAAGAAAGAACTAAGAGAATGTAAAAGGACAGAGTCCTACACACAACCTCTCCAATGAGTGTTGTGAGAAAGAGAGCTTGGTGACAGCTTGGTAATGAAGTTCTGTCTCGTATGACTGCTGGGTGTATGACTAACCATGATCAAAATAGGCAACAGTAAACATGTAGTCCCCCACAAACGGTGCATCACCCACCTTGGGCTAATCAGTGTCATTTTGTAAATGACAGCTCTCAACGGTAAGAAGCATCAATCACCCAAGTTTCATCAAAATCGGATCATTGGTGTCTGAGATTTGCATGTGACTAACATACGTACAGTTGATTGCTATTGCTCCCCCTTTGGCCTATCAGTGTATTATTTATTTCATATGACAGGTCTGTATGTCAAGGCGCATCATTCACCCAAGTTTTAGCAAAATTGGGCCAGTGGTGTCTGAGATAAAGTGTGGGTTAACTCATATCCCTGAGTGTGTGTGCCAAATCAAGAAATATAATCATGTGCCAGTTGTATTGCCACCGTGTGGTCGATATTAATGTTCTTCCTTATGTTGAGTCCTGACAGTGTTCGCAATATGTCTACCAAATTGTGTTACAATATGAACATCCCTGACTGATTTATATGCATTTATGTGCCAGACCACACCCATGTGAATGTTTTTTTGGTCAATAGCAGCCATGTTGTTTTAGGTACTACTCTGGAAAATATTGTGATGAGGGACTTTTTTCCGCAGATGTCACATATCAGGTTTTGTGCAGATTGGTCATTCGATGACAGAAGTGTAGCGTTTTAAGTGTTTTTCCAAAAATTCTAAATGGCATAAAATCCATAATGGCAGACCTTGTGGGTCCGTGATGCAAATTTGTTCCTTTTGAGGGAGGGACCTATGTACCGAATCTCATGTCTTTAGGTCAAACGGGGTGAGAGGCTTAAAATGTCAAAGTTTGTATTTTAAATCTCTTAAAGGGCACCATCTTTCCGATCAGTGTAATTTTGTAAATGCCGGATGTCTATAGCAAGACACATAATTCACCCAAGATTCATTGAAATCGGGACAGTGGGGTCTGAGTACGTGTGTGACTAATGGACAGACGGATGGAGACAGATCCACAGCCCCCCTATTTATATTGTGGGCAATAAAATAATCATATTTCAAAATATTTATCCTTAAAATCATGAGGAAGTTCCAGCTATAATGTCATAAAATTGCCATTGAATACTTCTGCACTGATCACCATATTGTGTAACTAGGGCTAGTAGCTTTTCCTGTACATATTCTACACAGTGAAACATACTATCTTCTATCTGTCTGTCTTCTTTAAAGAGGATGAATAGAGGATATGTCTGTTATTAATAATATATATTAACAATAATTACAATAACAAATACAATGACATTGGTATCAGTAGCCTCCATACTAAACATTGCCTAGTCTTGTCTTAACCCGTGGGAAACATTTGCATGTCAGGTGTGGTCCATTAAGTGAGATGATGGGCAGCATCAGTAAACTGAGGGGAAGAACACATGTGTCTTGGTGGGGATGTAAACCTGATCCTAAGCTTGATCTTATGACTCATACACCTTCCAGTTGACATCTCCAACTGGTGGCAAAGGTAGACCGTGGGAACTACAATCTTTGGTTGACAGTAATAACAGTGGAGACAGGGACAGGGGTCAATACCAATGCTGAAGGAGAGGAGCCTCATTCAGGGGTTGAAACAAGAAATTGATGTTGTAGGAACCTCTGCCTTGCCATAGGAGGAAAGACAACAGGCAAGCCAGCTCTTTGGTAGAATAGTGCTTGAGATATTGTAGCCAGCCCACCACATATGCATAGTAGTGGTTGAGATGGATACCCATCTTTGTTGGTAAGTGGTCAATGAATGTTAACCTGGTTTACATAGATTAGTGATTGTGATCATTGTAGATGAGTGGTTGTGGTGAGGTCAGCTAACCAACTGTATCTAGATAAGTTGAATATATGGTAACCACTAGATAGCTAGATGTTAAACTGTGGTAGGTATGGTAACCACTAGATGTTGTAACTACACTGAACGAAAATATAAAAGCAACATGTAAAATGTTGGTCATATGTTTCATTAGTTGAAATAAAAGATTCCAGAAATGTTCCATATGCAAAAAAATATTATTTCTCAAAAATGTTTTGCACAAATTTGTTAACATCCCTGTTAGTGAGCATTTCTGCATTGCCAATATAATCCATTCACCTGACTGGTGTGGCATATCAAGAAGCTGATTAAATGGAATGATCATTACACAGGTGCACCTTGTGATGGGGACAACAAAAGGCCACTCTGGAATGTGCAGTACTGTCACAGATGTTAAATTATCTTCCATAAGTCGCCTCCAGTGTCATTTTAGAGATTTGGCAATACGTCCAATCGGCCTCACAACCGCAGACCACATGTATGGCGTTGTGGTGTGGGCGAGCAGTTTGCTAATGTCAACGTTGTGAATAGAGTGCCCTATGGTGGCGGTAGGCTTATTGTATGGGCAGGCATACACTACAGATGAACACAATTGCATTTTATCAATGGCAATTTGACTACACAGATCTACTGCGACAAGATCCTGAGACCTATTGTCATCAGCCGCCATCACCTAATGTTTCAGCATGATAATGCACCACCCCATGTCGCAAGGATCTGTAAACAATTTCTGGAAGCTGAAAATGTCCCAGTTCTTGCACGGCCTGCATGCTCACCAGGCATGTCACCCATTGAGCATGTTTGGGATGGTCTGGATCAGTGTGTACAACAGTGTGTTCCAGTTCCCACCAATATACAGCAACTTCTCACAGTCATTGAAGAGGAGTGGCACAACATTCCACAGGTCACAATAAACAGCCTGATAAACTTTTTGCAAAGTAGATGTGTCACGCTGCAAGCGGCAAATGATGGTCACACCCGACACTGACTGGTTTTCTGATCCATGACCCTAACTTTTATTTTAAGGTACGTATCTGTAACCAACAGATGCATGTCTGTATTCCCAGTCATTTGAAATCCATAGATTAGTGCCGAATGAGTTTATTTAAATTGACTGATTTCCTTATATGAACCGTAACTCAGTAAAATCTTTGAAATTGTTACATGTTGCTTTCGCTTGTCTGAACATGTAATGAAAAGTGTCATTCTTCCTGGGTGTGTATATGAACACATTTTTATAAGATTCACTGTTGTTAAAATGTTCCACTTTAAACTGAGGTAGCAATTGTTACTAGTAGATGGCTAGATGTTAAACAGTGGTAGCTATGGTAACAACTAGATGGCTAGATGTTAAACAGTGGTAGCTATGGTAACAACTAGATGGTTAGATGTGAAACTGCAGTAGAGGAAAACTCAGCCATGTAAGGTAAATCAATGGTGGTAGCAAGCACATGTTAGCCTAGGTTCCAGTCTGTTGGTGCTCTTATTCCAAACATGGCAAGGAGTGTCATGATGGCACAAAAGGCAGTGTTTTTTTAGAGGTTGTTGAAAAAGATGATTGGTTGACTTCCTGAAACTACATAAGTTGGATTGTTTCCAAAGGTTCAGTGATTTTTTTTGTGATTAACGATTTATAGATTTTCTACACATTACACACACACACACACACACACACACACAGTCCTGACATAATCTACTACAATCAACTACTTATTATAATTGATTAGGCTATCACTAATGACAAACTAGTCAAGCGTATCTATCATCAGAATACTGTGTTTTTGCTAGGTGCAGTGTGTGTATGTTTACATAGGTCACATGGAGTTTCTGGTCCCTAAATCAGGATTCTTCTGAAAGGTGTGTTCTAAGTTCTACGTTGGAACTGACGAGGCCAAGCAAAACCACTGCAGGAGCCTCAAACACCCATCAGAACCTGGAGGTGAGAACCCCCCAAACAACCAATCAGCCACAACACTGACAAATCAGCAAAAACATTTTGACCCTAACATTGGAAAGTTAGAAACTTTCCCCATGTAATAGAAGAGTGAGAAATTAAAATAGAAACCAGTGTACAATGAGAATGAAGTGTTTTTTATTGAATCTGTGTCACCGTTTTGTCATTGAGACCAATTTTGGATAATTTAAAGACAGATGTTTACCAGACAATTTAATATTTTTTGTCAATTCAATACAACTTTACTCATCCCTTCAGAGGCAATTATGTTTACCTACTTTCCTTCTGATTTGAAAACAGTTAGTTCAGCAGTGTGGTTTCCATACCACCAAGGGAAATGTACTGATTTCCATGTTTAAGTCATGCACGGACCATAAGCTTCCCCCTAGCCATAGCACAGCTAGCCACTGTTCCTAAACAGCTAACCTCCTGTTACCATGGAAAGTATAAGGCTTGGCTTGAGTTAAGGGGTCTTGCTCTTTCACGTGCAGATGCTATTTAAATAAAATGCACTCCAATGACTCACTACTTCAGTGCAACAGTTGATTTCTGTAAAAGGCAATTCTCAGTCAATGTAAAGAAATTAAAAACATAAACAATACATGAATGAAATAAGTAACATTTAATAATATATTTAATGTACGTATATAGAGGTTTTCATTACAAGAAGATTCTCAAAAACTTAATTTGCCTAAATGAACCCTTGACCTCTGTGACACACACACAGTTTTACATGACATCTCCAGGAATTTGCATCAGCAGCCTTAGCTGCTGGCCATGTTTGATTCCCTCTGTAGCTCAGCCACTTTGACTGTCTAATGAGAGCACATTTGGAGGAAGGCTGACCTTAGCCGGTACCGTATTCCCTATTTAGTGAACTACTTTTGACCAGGTCCCAAAGAGCTTTGGTTAAAAAGAGTGCACTGTATAGGGAATAGGGTAGCATTTGGGACTTCGTAGCTTTTACTTTCAAACAAAATAACTAAACTAAACTACAGAATCAAGAAATTTAAATCACTGTTCAGAGTAGCACTGTCATTAGGAATGATAATGAAAACATTTAAATGTGCTGTTGAACCTCTGATATGAATGGGTGTAATGCATGAATATCTTCTCATAAGACATTACTGAAGCATTATGTACAGTTGCACCCCATAAATTTCTTGTTTAACAAACTATAGTTTTGGCAAGTCGGTTAGGACATCTACTTTGTGCATTGCACAAGTAACTTTTCCAACAATTGTTTACAGACAGATTATTTAACTTATAACTCACTGTATCACCAATCCAGTGAGTCAGAAGTTTACATACACTAAGTTGACTGTGTCTTTAAACAGCTTGGAAAATTCCAGAAACTGAAGTCATGGCCGTAGAAGCTTCTGATTGGCTAATTGACATCATTTGAGTCAATTGGAGGTGTACCTGTGGATATATTTCAAGGCCTATCTTCAAACTCAGTGCCTCTTTGTTTGACATCATGGGAAAATCAAAAGAAATCAGCTAAGACCTCAAGTCTAGTTCATCCTTGGGAGCAATTTCCAAACGCCTGAAGGTACTATGTTCATCTGTACAAACAATATTAGGCAAGTATAAACACCATGGGACCATGCAGCCATCATACCACTCAGGAAAGAGACGCCTTCTGTCTCCTAGAGATGAACATACTTTGGTGCGAAAAGTGCCAATCAATCCCAGAACAACAGCAAAGGACCTTGTGAAGATGCTGGAGGAAACAGGTACAAAGGTATCTATATCCACAGTTAAACGAGTCCTACATCAACGTAACCTGAAATACCACTCAGCAAGGAAGAAGCCACTGCTCCAAAACTGCCATGAAAAAGCCAGACTACGGTTTGCAACTCCACATGGGGACAAATATCATACTTTTTGGAGAAATGACCTCTGGTCTGATGAAACAAAAATAGAACTGTTTGATCATAATGACCATCATTATGTTTGGAGGAAAAAGGGGGAGGCTTGCAAGTCAAAGAACACCATCCCAACCATGAAGCACGGGGTGGCAGGAAGTTAAAGCTTGTTTGCAAATGGGTCTTCCAATTGGACAATGACCCAAAGCATACTTCCAAAGTTGTGTCAAAATGGCTTAAGGACAAAAAAGTCAAGGTTTTGGAGTGGCAATCACAAAGCCCTGACCTCAATCTTATAGAAAATGTTGGTGTAGAACTGAAATTATTGTGGGAAGTTTGTAGAAGGCTACCCGAAATGTTTGACCCAAATTAAACAATTTAAAGTTAATGCTACCAAATACTAATTGAGTGTATGTAAACTTCTGACCCTCTGGGAATGTGATGAAAGAAATAAAAGCTTAAATAAATCAAATCAAAATCTAATTTATTCATAAAGTCCTTCTTACATCAGCTGATATCTCAAAGTGCTGTACAGAAACCCAGCCTAAAAGCCCAAACAGCAAGCAATGCAGGTGTAGAAGCACAGTGGCTAGGAAAAACTCCCTAGAATGGCCAGAACCTAGGAAGAAACCTAGAGAGGAACCAGGCTATGAGGGGTGGCCAGTCCTCTTCTAGCTGTGCCGGGTTGAGATTATTACAGAACATGGCCAAGATGTTTAAATGTTCATAGATGACCAGCTGGGGCAAATAATAATAATCACAGTGGTTGTCGAGGGTGGAACAGGGCAGCACCTCAGGAGTAAATGTCAGTTGGCTTTTCATAGCCAATCATTGAGAGTATCTCTACCGCTCCTGCTGTCTCTAGAGAGTTGAAAACAGCAGGTCTGGGACAGGTAGCAAGTCCGGTGACTGGGTACAGCTAGGAGTCATCAGGCCAGGTAGTCCTGAGGCATGGTCCTAGGGCTCAGGTTCTCTGAGAGAAAGAGAGAAAGAAAGAGAGAAAGAGAGAAAGAAAGAGAGAATTAGAGAGAGCATACTTAAATTCACACAGGACACCGGATAAAACAGGAGAAATACTCCACATATAACAGACTGATCCTAGCCCCCCGACACATAAACTACTGCAGCATAAATACTGGAGGCTGAGATAGGAGGGGTCGGGAGACACTGTGGCCCCAGGATATCAATAAATAATTCTCTCTACTATTATTCTGACATTTTATTTTCTTACCTAAGACAGGTCATTTTTACTAGGATTAAATATCAGGAATTGTGAAAAACTGTGTTTAAATGTATTTGGCTAAGGTGTATGTAAACTTCCGACTTCAACTTTAGATAGTATCAGATGTAATTTAACAAAGATAATTAATTGTTTGCTTTTATTGTTTATTCTATCATTTATGATTTTAAAAATGATCTCACTCTCATCTGTAGGACTGGACCTCTCCCACCCTGAAAACCTAAATCTACACTGTATTCTGTATTATTCCTGTTTGGCCCTGTCTGGGGGTGTCCTCGGATGGGGCCACAGTGTCTCCTGACCCCTCCTGTCTCAGCCTCCAGTATTTATGCTGCAGTAGTTAATGTGTCGGGGGGCTCAGTTTGTTATATCTGGAGTACCTCTCCTGTCCTATTCGGTGTCCTGTGTGAATCTAAGTGTGTGTTCTCTAATTCTCTCTTTCTCTCTCTCTCTCTCTCTCTCTCTCTCTCTCTCTCTCTCTCTCTCTCTCTCTCGGAGGACCTGAGCCCTAGGACTATGCCCCAGGACTACCTGACATGATGACTCCTTGCTGTCCCCAGTCCACCTGGCCGTGCTGCTGCTCCAGTTTCAACTGTTCTGCCTTATTATTATTCGACCATGCTGGTCATTTATGAACATTTGAACATCTTGGCCATGTTCTGTTATAATCTCCACCCGGCACAGCCAGGAGAGGACTGGCCACCCCACATAGCCTGGTTCCTCTCTAGGTTTCTTCCTAGGTTTTGGCATTTCTAGGGAGTTTTTCCTAGCCACCGTGCTTCTACACCTGCATTGCTTGCTGTTTGGGGTTTTAGGCTGGGTTTCTGTACAGCACTTTGAGATATCAGCTGATGTACGAAGGGCTATATGAATAAATTTGATTTGATTTTGATTTGATTTGTATTATAAAAATAAACTCACTCTCTTCTGCAGGACAGGGAACTCTCTGAAATCACTACCTCTTCTGAGAAGGGCTCAAGTTCTGTTCATTCCCAATTTATTATTTAAACTGTATACTTGGCATTTTAAATTATGATTATGACTTTGAATATCACCCACTCAGCATGATGTTAGATCCTGACCCAATATTAAACATAGGGGGAGTCCCAAATGGCATCCTATTACCAATATAGTGCACAACTTTAGGGGATAGGTTAGGGAACTACATCCTTTAGAGCAGGGGTGTCAAACTCAAATACCCAGTGGGCCAAAATGTAAAACCTGAACAAAGTCACGGGCCAACATTGAACAAATTAACCTTTTAATATGGACCCAAACAAGTTTTGCTTTAACATTGAATATGGAACAAGCATCGCTTATTACCATACAATATATAATTTAATAGTGGAGACATGCAAAATCGAATTTCAAATGAAAAAACACATCAATGGCATTCATTTATTAAATAAATACAATTTAAATAAAAATTGTATGCCTCTTTTCTATTTGCAGCCTTCTGATTTAAATACCAAAATAAACTTTTTCCACTGGCTAATAATTTTACAAATAAAATGATAATAAATCAATCAACCATTCAAGCCCATGCCTTGTAGCAAGAAAAAGTGCATAAAGAAAACGTTAATTATTGCACACTGGTCTAATCTGATGTGCCCCCAAGCCAGATGCCTGGCATCTCTTCTTGGATGCTAGTTCATCAATGTCTGGGCTCAAGCTCTGAGCTGAAGAAATCCTCAGTATCGAGCGAAGATGTTCATCAGTCAGACGTCTCCTGTGAGTTGTTTTGGTCATCTTCATCGAGGAGAAAAGTTGCTCGCATAGATAAGTGCTGCCGAACATGGAGAGCATCTGAGCAGCTTGGGTGCGGAGCTGAGGCATTGTGTCAGGGATGAACCGTGGAAACTGTGCGGCGCCCACAGCATCATACTTTGACTTCAGCGTGTCGTTGCACTGGAGTTCAATCAGCTCCATTTGGATGTTGGTTGGTGCATTTTCCACATCAACTGCGAAGGGATTACTAAGCAGTTCAAACTTGCATTTCTGGGCATCGAAGTCGGCAAATCGCCGGCTAAACTCAGCGGCGAGAACACTGAGTTTTTCAGCAAACTGTGCGCATGGGAACACGGCGGTAGAGATCTGCGCTTTTATGGATTGGCAGCAGGGAAAATGGCAAGGGTTTCCTTGCAGCATCTGATTCTCCCACAGGCACAGTTTAGTTTTGAAGGCCCTCACTGCAGCGTACATGTCTGTGATGATGCGCCCCCGCCCCTGAAGCTGCAGGTTCAGCGCATCGAGATGGCTCGAGATGTCACAGAGAAAGGCCAGCTCACACAGGAACTTTTGCTCCCGGAGCTCTGCTGTATCCTTCCCTTTGGTTTCTAGGAATTGACATATTTCCTCACGCAGCTCGAAACATCTGTTCAGTACTTTTCCTCTGCTTAGCCATCTCACCTCTGTGTGATACGGCACGTCTGCGTATTCCGAACCACACTCCTCCAGAAAAGATTTAAACTGGCGGTGATTTAGACCTTTGGCTCTTATAAAGTTAACTACCTGTGTTACTGTGGTCATAACATGTTCCATCTTTAGGGCTTTGGCACACAGTGCTTCCTGATGTATGATGCAGTGGTAAACAGTTAGCTCACCTGCACAGTTCTCTTCCCGCATCTTCTCCCGAACCATGCCCACCAGTCCACTCTTTTTACCGCACATCGCTGGCGCACCATCTGTCGTTAATCCAACGAGTTTATCCCACGGCAGCTTTATTTCAGTTACACATTTGGAAACCTCCTCAAAGATTTCCTTTCCTGTGGTTGTGCCATGCATTGATTTGAATCCTAATAGCTCCTCCGTAACACACAGATTTGAGTCCACTCCACGGATGAAAACTGACAGCTGAGCAGTATCAGATGCGTCGCAGCTCTCATCCACAGCGAGGGAGAACGCAACAAAATCTTTTCCCTTTTCCTATCAGCTGGTCATACAGATTGGTGGCAAGATCACATGTGCGATCAGCTACTGTGTTCCTGCTCAGGCTCACGTTTGAAAATGCTTGTTTTTTCTCTGGGCATACGAGATCACAAACCTTCATCATGCACTTTTTCATGAACTCTCCCTCATTAAAGGGCCGGGCTGATTTTGCGATCTCTGCTGCCACTATATAACTAGCCTTTACAGCAGCCTCGCTTTGTGATGTGGCTTTTTTAAACATATTCTGTTGTGAAACCAAACTTCTTTTCATCTCCTCTACTTTCTGGCTCCTTTGAGTCATGTCCAGGTCCTTGTATTTGTCATGGTGTTTCGTTTCATAGTGTCGTCTAATGTTGTACTCCTTACTTACAGCCACGTTGACTCCACAAACAAGACAAACAGGTTTGTCTTTTACATATGTAAACAGATATTCTGCCTCCCACTTGTCCAGAAAGCTCCTGTTTTCTGCCTTTCTTTTCGCCATTTTTGGGAAGGGTTAGCTCGCTGACAGTTGTAGCGTCTATGTTGCTATGACTACTGTCACAGAGGAGAGAGCGTTTCTGGGTCCTGTCCTGATTGGCGCGCGAAAACAGCAGAGCATTATGGGATTCGTAGTATTAGTGGTGAATGCGCTGTATAATACCGGCGGGCCAGCTCTAGTAGTAATTTGGTATTGTCTCGCGGGCAGAATTGTTTACACCCTCTTAAGCCTTAGCCCCACCCATTTATGTAAGGGTTGATCGGTGCGTTCTCTACTAACTTGTGTCGTAGAAAATCGTTTATCAAATATAACACATACAAGAACTTGTGAATTCAATAAAGGCTTTTAATACAGAATATCAGAAGCCGAGCTGGTCCGAGCTGGTCCGAGCTGGTCCGAGCTGGTTCGAGCTGGTCCGAACTGGTCCGAGCTGGTTCGAGCTGGTCCGCGGAACAACTCCCTTCCCTGAGCTCTGGCTCTGTATTTATACACACATAACATATGAGTCCATCCCACATGTAAATGTGGTAACCTCCCTTAGTCCATCCGCCACCATTATCTTTCAATCTGTCCATCCTGCTTGTTCACGCCCAATAACGCCCATATCTGCCTTGGTTAAGTTTATAATGGTGGCAGGACCTCCTCCTATCCCATTAATAATATATGCCCATCTCATCCTATGGGCCCCTTCTGTTTTAGCTCTGTGTGTTTCTTTGGTATGGTTTGTCCTTATTAGGACTCGTAGACTATGTGTCCCTTCTAACATTCCTTCAGCGTCTTCATATCCTATTAATAATACATTACGTCTTATCCTATGTTCCCCCCATGCCCAGCTTGGTATGTTCTTTGGTATGTCTGTCCTTATTAGGACTTGTAGACTATGTGTCTGGTAGCCTATGAGTCTCTCTCTCTCTTCTCCTGTAGTCTGAAGTACATCTTTGCTCTTCAGTATTGTTTTGTCCCTTTATGTATCTTTTGCACCCACACTTGCCAGCTACTTCCAGACATCTAAGAGAGAGTGAACAGCTCACTGAACATCTGTGGATTCGTGTTCAGAGTGCACACTGGACTCTCTGGCCAATAAGTAGAGTTGTTCCGAAAGCTCTAACCTCACAAATATAGTCAAGCACCCAAGCTAACTGGAAAACACTGGCTAGCTACTTCCAGACACAAAATGAGAGAACACCCCACTCTGACCATTTTCCTTGCTCTAGCAGAGCTGGTTAGGATTTTTTCACGTTATCCAGAGCATTGGTGACTGTATTGGTGACGCTTTGTTGCCAACGTGCACTGAAACCGGACATGTTGAGTGTTCAAAAATGCATCTGTTATTCTGCGCTCTGGCACACTTTTGTTCAGAAATGTAGCAAGATAGCTAGCTGGGTAAACAATGAATCCCAATGCATGACGCAACATGAGTTAGCGAGCCAGCCAGCTAACATTAGCTAGCTAGTTAACAGTACACTTTAACTGGAAATGAAAAAACACTGTCAAAATCAGAGTTTTTTGTTAAGACATGTAGGTATCTAGCTAAACAATGGACCATCATCACAACTCATGATGTTACTACCCTGCAGGAATCTGCAGGTAGCTAACCACCAGGTTCTATGGCTTTAACTAGTCAAGCAAATGTGTCTGAGATACAAAGAATGAGATCATACACATAATGTTAGCTAGCGACCCAGCAAGCTAACGTTTGCTAGCTAACAGTACACTTGAAATTAAACCCCTTTCTGTCAAAATTAGAAACGTGTAATATCGGAAAATCTTACCAGTATATATCATGGTTGGACGCGTCTCCTTTCTGATGCCAAAAGCACGTGGGAAACATATGGAAGAAGGTAATCTGGTCAGATAAGACTAAAATTGAGCTCTTTGGTCATCAAGGAAACCGCTATGTCTGGTATGTCTGGCGCAAACCCAACACCTCTCATCTCTCTCTCTTTGTAATGCTCTCTCTCTCTCGTTAACTCTTTCTCTCTCCTTAACTCTCTCTCTATTTAACTCTCTCTTGCAGGGCTGCATAACTGTCTTTTCACCACATCATTGCCATTCACATGAGTTCCAGTGCAGCATCTGTGTGGAGTGCTACCAGGCGGTGGTCCACCCTGTGGTCTATATGAAGTACAAAACCTTAAGGTACAGGGTGGGTCGGGTCGGCCGGGTCCTGGGGGGTCACGCTGATGTTCACAGGGACTGCTGTTTCCCTCTACACTCCTCAGTTCCCCATCCACTGCTTCCTCACCAACATCCTGTACCTCCTATCGGTCAATCTATTCTGCAGCCTCTCCATCGTCCATGTCCTGAAGCGTCCCACGCCAGGGCAGGGAAAGATGGAGAGAAGAGGGGGAGGGGAGAGGGAGAAGAAGGCCATGAAGAAGAGAGCGTTCACGATTGTCTCTGTCATCACGGCCATGATGTTGATCAACAACCTACCCAAGAGCAGTCATGTATTTGCTATAAGACTCCATCAGAGCTGAAGTGTTCTGCTTGCTTGATGCCCTCAACATGTTCCTCCTGGTGTTCTGCGGGTTGGTGCAGTCCCTCTTCTACCTCCACAGGTCTGGGAATCTACCCTGCTGCCTCAGGGGGCAGTGAGGGAGAGGTGGCCCAACCACAGAAATATAACTGGGTACACTCAATACGGCCACTGGTACACCCATCACAGAACGTTGATTTAATTGGGAAAGTCCGTTCTAGTTATTATATTCTATGGGCACAAGCTTGTACTATCCTGATGACTTTTTGAGTGTACAAAACATAAGGATTGCCTTCCTTATATTGAGTTGTACCCCCTTTTGCCTTCATAGCAGACTCAATTTGTTGGGGCATGGACTCTACAAGGTATCGAAAGCGTGGGCCATGATGACTCCAATAATTCCTACTGTTGTGTCAAGTTGGCTGGATTACCTTAGGGTGGTGGACCATTGTTGATACACACAGGAAACAGTTGAGCGTGACCATAATCCTTTTCAAAGGAACGTCAATCTTTTGTCTTGCCCATTCGCCCTCTGAATGGCATACATTCACAATCCAAACCAGTTTTTGGTTATGTACTGGTTGAATACATACTTGTCAAGGCTACTATTTTATACTGTGTGTCTAATGAAGAGATAACTAAACTGTAGGTAGTGAATATACGACTGGCAGATTCAGTACGGTTCTGAAAGGTGGATACACTAACCATGATTTGCCTAACTTTAACCTTAATGCTAGCATTACATTTACACCTAACCCTAACCATATCCCTAAAGTTAATGCTAAACCCAACCACTAAGCCCAACCTTGACCCCTAAATTTAACCATAAACCAATTTTTGATCCCTATTTTATTTATATTTATTTCACCTTTATTTAACCAGGTAGGCCAGTTGAGAACAGGTACCCATTTACAACTGCGACCTGGCCAAGATAAAGCAAAGCAGTGCGACAAAAACAACAACACAGAGTTACACATGGGATATACAAACGTACAGTCAACAACACAATAGAAAATCTGTATACAGTGTGTGCAAATTAAGTAAGGAGGTTAGGCAGTAAATAGGCAATAGTGGTGAAGTAATTATATTCTAGCAATTAACACGAGTGAAAGATTTGCAGATGAGCATGTGCAAGTATAAATACTGGTATAAATACTGGTGTGTAAAAGAGCAGAAAAAAGTATATATATATATATATATATATATATACAGTGCCTTGCGAAAGTATTCGGCCCCCTTGAACTTTGCGACCTTTTGCCACATTTCAGGCTTCAAACATATAGATATAAAACTGTATTTTTTGTGAAGAATCAACAACAAGTGGGACACAATCATGAAGTGGAACAACATTTATTGGTTATTTAAACTTTTTAACAAGTCAAAAACTGAAAAATTGGGCGTGCAAAATTATTCAGCCCCTTTACTTTCAGTGCAGCAAACTCTCTCCAGAAGTTCAGTGAGGATCTCTGAAGTTTGCGGACGACACAACAGTGGTAGGCTTGATTACCAACAACGACGAGACGGCCTACAGGGAGGAGGTGAGGGCCCTCAGAGTGTGGTGTCAGGAAAATAACCTCACACTCAACGTCAACAAAACTAAGGAGATGATTGTGGACTTCAGGAAACAGCAGAGGGAACACCCCCCATCCACATCGATGGAACAGTAGTGGAGAGGGTAGCAAGTTTTAAGTTCCTCGGCATACACATCACAGACAAACTGAATTGGTCCACTCACACAGACAGCATCGTGAGGAAGGCGCAGCAGCGCCTCTTCAACCTCAGGAGGCTAAAGAAATTCGGCTTGTCACCAAAAGCACTCACAAACTTCTACAGATGCACAATCGAGAGCATCCTGGCGGGCTGTATCACCGCCTGGTATGGCAACTGCACCGCCCTCAACCGTAAGGCTCTCCAGAGGGTAGTGAGGTCTGCACAACGCATCACCGGGGGCAAACTACCTGCCCTCCAGGACACCTACACCACCCGATGCTACAGGAAGGCCATAAAGATCATCAAGGACATCAACCACCCGAGCCACTGCCTGTTCACCCCGCTGCCATCCAGAAGGCGAGGTCAGTACAGGTGCATCAAAGCTGGGACCGAGAGACTGAAAAACAGCTTCTATCTCAAGGCCATCAGACTGTTAAACAGCCACCACTAACATTGAGTGGCTACTGCCAACACACTGTCAATGACACTGACTCTACTCCAGCCACTTTAATCATGGGAATTGATGGGAAATGAAGTAAATATATCACTAGCCACTTTAAACAATGCTACCTTATATAATGTTACTTACCCTACATTGTTCATCTCATATGCATACGTTGATACTGTACTCTATATCATCGACTGCATCCTTATGTAATACATGTATCACTAGCCACTTTAACTATGCCACTTGGTTTACAAACTTATCTCATATGTATATACTGTACTCGATATCATCTACTGTATCTTGCCTATGCTGCTCTGTACCATCACTCATTCATATATCCTTATGTACATATTCTTTATCCCCTTACACTGTGTATGACAGTAGTTTTTTTGGAATTGTTAGTTAGATTACTTACTCGTTATTACTGCATTGTCGGAACTAGAAGCACAAGCATTTCGCTACACTCGCATTAACATCTGCTAACCATGTGTATGTGACAAATAAAATTTGATTTGATTTGATTTGATTTGATCGAATGTTGACCTAAATGACTAATGATGATAAATACAATCCACCTGTGTGTAATCAAGTCTCCGTATAAATGCACCTGCACTGTGATAGTCTCAGAGGTCCGTTAAAAGCGCAGAGAACATCATGAAGAACAAGGAACACACCAGGCAGGTCCGAGATACTGTTGTGAAGAAGTTTAAAGCCAGATTTGGATACAAAACGATTTCCCAAGCTTTAAACATCCCAAGGAGCACTGTGCAAGCGATAATATTGAAATGGAAGGAGTATCAGACCACTGCAAATCTACCAAGACCTGGCCGTCCCTCTAAACTTTCAGCTCATACAAGGAGAAGACTGATCAGAGATGCAGCCAAGAGGCCCATGATCACTCTGGATGTACTGCAGAGATCTACAGCTGAGGTGGGAGACTCTGTCCATAGGACAACAATCAGTCGTATATTGCACAAATCTGGCCTTTATGGAAGAGTGGCAAGAAGAAAGCCATTTCTTAAAGATATCCATAAAAAGTGTCATTTAAAGTTTGCCACAAGCCACCTGGGAGACACACCAAACATGTGGAAGAAGGTGCTCTGGTCAGATGAAACCAAAATTGAACTTTTGGCAACAATGCAAAACGTTATGTTTGGCGTAAAAGCAACACAGCTCATCACCCTGAACCCACCATCCCCACTATCAAACATGGTGGTGGCAGCATCATGGTTTGGGCCTGCTTTTCTTCAGCAGGGACAGGGAAGATGGTTAAAATTGATGGGAAGATGGATGGAGCCAAATACAGGACCTTTCTGGAAGAAAACCTGATGGAGTCTGCAAAAGACCTGAGACTGGGACGGAGATTTGTCTTCCAACAAGACAATGATCCAAAACATAAAGCAAAATCTACAATGGAATGGTTCAAAAATAAACATATCCAGGTGTTAGAATGGCCAAGTCAAAGTCCAGACCTGAATCCAATCGAGAATCTGTGGAAAGAACTGAAAACTGCTGTTCACAAATGCTCTCCATCCAACCTCACTGAGCTCGAGCTGTTTTGCAAGGAGGAATGGGAAAAAATTTCAGTCTCTCGATGTGCAAAACTGATAGAGACATACCCCAAGCGACTTACAGCTGTAATCGCAGCAAAAGGTGGCGCTACAAAGTATTAACTTAAGGGGTCTGAATAATTTTGCACGCCAAATTTTTCAGTTTTATGTATTAAAAAAGTTTGAAATATCCAATAAATGTCGTTCCACTTCATGATTGTGTCCCACTTGTTGTTGATTCTTCACAAAAAAATACAGTTTTATATCTTTATGTTTGAAGCCTGAAATGTGGCAAAAGGTCGCAAAGTTCAAGGGGGCCGAATACTTTCGCAAGGCACTGTATATATGGGGATGAGGTAGGTAGTTGGTTGGATGGGCTATTTACAGATGGGCTGTGTACAGCTGCAGCGATTGGAAAGCTGCTCTGACAGCCGATGCTTGAAGTTAGTGAGGGAGATATAAGTCTCCAACTTCAGTGATTTTTGCAATTCGCTCCAGTCATTGGCAGCAGAGAACTTGAAGGAAAGGCAGCCAAAGTGGGTGTTGGATTTGGGGATGACCAGTGAAATATACCTACTGGAGCGCGTGCTACGGGTAGGTGTTGCTATGGTGACCAGTGAGCTGAGATAAGGCGGAGCTTTACCTAGCAAAGACTTATAGATGATCTGGAGCCAGTGGGTTTGGCGACGAATATGTAGCGAGGACCAGTCAACGAGAGCACACAGGTCGCAGTGGTGGGTAATATATGGGGCTTAGGTGACAAAACGGATGGCACTGTGATAGACTGCATCCAATAGAGATGCAGTAGAGAGATGCTTATTGAAATTCTTGATTATCGTTGGTTACAGTGTTTCCTAGCCTCAGTGCAGTGGGCAGCTGAGAGGAGGTGCTCTTATTACCCATGGACTTTACAGTGTCCCAAAACCTTTTGGAGTTAGTGCAGCAGGATGCAAATTTCTGTTTGAAAAAGCTAGCCTTTGCTTTCCTAACTGACTGTGTATATTAGTACCTGACTTCGCTGAAAAGTTGCGTATCGCGGGGACTATTCAAAGATAGTGCAGTGCGCCACAGAATGTTTTTGTGCTGGTCAAGGTCAGTCAAGTCTGTAGTGAACCAAGGGCTATATTTGTTCTTAGTTCTACATTTTTTGAAAGGGGCATGCTTATTTATTGAGATGGTGAGGAAGGAACTTTTGAAGAACAACCAGGCATCCTCTACTGACGGGATGAGGTCAATATCCTTCCAGGATACCCCGGCCAGGTCGATTAGAAAGGCTTACTCGCAGAAGTGTTTTAGGGAGCGTTTGACAGTGATAAGGGGTGGTCGTTTGACCACGGACCTATAACGGATGCAGGCAATTAGGAAGTGATCGCAGAGATCCTGGTTGAAAACAGCAAAGGTGTATTTAGAGGGAAAGTTGGTTAGGATGATATCTATGAGGGTTCCCATGTTTACGGAATTGGGGTTGTACCTGGTAGGTTACTTGATAATTAGTGTGAGATTGATGGCATCTAGCTTAGATTGTAGGACGGCCATGGTGTTAACTTCTTTGAGATAGGGGGCGGTATTCTCACACCCGGAGGAAAAGCGTGCCCCAAGTAAACTGCCTGTTTCTCAGGCCCAGAAGCTAGGATATGCATATAATCTGACACCTTGGCTGGAATAACAACAAGTTAAGCTTTATTTTGAGGTATTGCACTTGTGATTTCATGAAAGTTTAATATTCATAGATATTTCATTTGAATTCGGCGCTCTGCCATTTCACCGGATGTTGGCCAGGTGGGACGCTAGAAGTTAAGCATATCCCAGTTTAGGTCACCTAACAGTATGAAATCTGAAGATAAATGAGGGCAATCAATTCACATATGGTGTCCAGGGCACAGCTGGGAGCTGGGGGGGGTCTATAACAAGCGCCAACAGTGAGATACTTATTTCTGGAGAGATGGATTTTTAAAAGTAGTAGCTCGAACTGTTTGTGCATAGACCTGGATAGTAGGACAGAGCTCTGTAGGCTATCTCTACAGTAGATTGCAACTACACCCCCTTCAGCAGTTCTATCTTGATGGAAAATGTTGTAATTGGGATTTCAGAATTTTTGGTGGCCTTCCGAAGCCAGGATTCAGACACAGCTAGGACATCATGGTTTGCGGAGTGTGCTAAAGCAGTGAATAAAGCAAACTTAGGGAGAAGGCTTCTTATGCTAATGTGCATGAACCCAAGGCTTTTATGGTTAGAGAACTCAACAAATGAGAGCCTGGGGACACACAGGGCCTGAGTTAACCACTACATCACCAGATGAACAGTGGAGGAGTAGAATAAGGGTGCGGCTAAAGGCTATACGAGCTGGTCGTCTGGTGCGTTTGGAACAGAGAGTAAAAGGAGGAGACTTCTGGGCGTGGTAGGATAGATTCAGGACATAATCACAGACAAGAGCATGGTCGGGTGCGAGTACAATGGAGGTAAACCTAAGCATTGAGTGATGATGAGAGAGGCTGCATCTCTGGAAGTGCCAGTTAAACTGGGTGCGGTCCCCGCATGTTTGGGGGGTGGGGCAAGGGAGCTAACCGAGGCATGTAGAGCGGGATTAGGGGCTCCGCAGTATAACAAAACAATGAGGGCTACCCTAAACATCAGTATACACACCATATTGACATTAGAGGGAGGTATAAAGCAATCACAGGTGTTGATTGGGAGGGCTAAGACAACAATGTGTAAACAGCTAAGACAACACAAACGGGTAAATGGCGATGAATGGACAGAGAGGGTCAGTTAGCTACACACAGGGCCTGAGGTCGAGGCTGGGGCCGACAGATAAACAAAATGAAGTACTGTGTTAATGAAGAGTCCAGTAGGCATCAGCTGTGTAGCCGAGTGATCATATTGTCCAATAAGCAGCAATGGACGAAACCGGGAGCTGCTCGGCAGTCGTCACTACACTAGGCAAGTGGGAGACACGGCCCTCAGAGTTAGCGGACCGGGGCTATTAGCTGGGTCCAGAACGACAACAACGACGCAGAGGCTGGTTTAGAGCACATCAGCCGAAATACTTCAGCAGACCAGTTGTGATGGATCGGCAGGGCTCCGTGTCGAGAAAACGGTCCAGGCCAATAGGCAAGACAGGTATTGTAGTTGGTGTACTTTGTTTGCTAGCCAGGGGAATGGGCCTAGCTCGAGGCTAGCTGGTGCTTGCTTCTGGACAAGGGCGTTAGCCACGATAGCCACTCGGTAGCAGCTAGCTAGCTGCGATGATCCAGTGAAATGGTCCAGAGTTTGCGGCAGGAATCTGGTGATATAGTGTGGGTGGAAAAAAGCAGTCCGATGTGCTCAGGGCTGATATCGCGCTGTGCAGACTGGCAGATATTTTCCGGGCTAAAGCGGCTGGTGTCTGTGCTAAAGGTAAATACTGCTAGCAGTGGCTAACAAGCCTCTGAATGCTAGCCTCTTATGGAGTTTCCAGTTATAAAGTCAAAAACAAATAGCAGATCCGTACCACGTTGGGTGAGGTGGGTTGCAGGAAGGTATATTTAATTCGAAAATGTTTACTGAAAAATGAAAAAAGCTGAATATTTACACGGGACAAAACATGGGACAATTTTTTTTTTATAATTATCAATTAGCCTTTTAAAATGATAAACTTGGATTAGCTAACACAACGTGCCATTGGAACACAGGGGAACACAGGGGTGATGGTTGTTGATAATGGGCCTCTGTACGCCTATGTACGCCTATGTACGCCTATGTAGATATTCCATTAAAAATCATCATCGTTTCCAGCTACAACAGTCATTTACAACATTAACAATGTCTACACTGTTTTTCTGATCTATTTTATTTTAATGGACAAAAAAATTGGATTTTCTTTCATAAACAAGGACATTTTCTAAGTGACCCCAAACTTTTGAACGGTAGTGTACACTTGCTAAACTAAACATGGGTCCTGTGTGGCACAGTTGGTAGAGCATGGCACTTGCAATGCCGGGGCTGTGGGTTTGATTCACATGGGGTAAAAGTCTGAAAAAGTTAGAGCATGTACTCACTACTACTGTAAGTTGCTCTGGATAAGAGTGTCTGCTAAAATGTCAACTATATCTGTATATATGGCCACATCACATGGTTAGGAACTCCCATGTCTCTAGCTAATGCATAGGTGATGTCAATTAAGCCTTGTTCACGTTTGAAGTGACTCAAATCCATATTTTTTTGCATATCTGATTCGAATCTATTATTTTTCCTGTAGACTCAACAGCCAAAAAGCACATGAAATCAGATATTTGAAGCCATTTCAAACCTCCTTCATGTGTGATTTGAAATCAGACACAAATCTGATCACTGGCCATGCAACCTTTATTTGAACAGGCAAATCTGATTTAAATGTTTTTTATACTTATTTCGCATATGTTGTTGATTGCTAGCTACTATGTTGACAGTTTTGACAAGAATATGTGGTAGCTAACTGGCTTGTTAATTGTTTACAAACAAATGAGTGAATGTGCTACAAAGCTAAACTGCTACCTAGCTAGCGAGTTGACAGATGTGCCTAGCCAAAAATGACTAGGATCGTCTTATCCTTTGAGGCTGTAAAAGTGTTCTTACACTATGATTTTGAACAATCAAAGCAAATTGGGGCGGCAAATTGGGGCGGCAGCCTAGAGGTTAGAGCGTTGGACTAGTAACTGAAAGGTTGCAAGTTCAAATTCCCGAGCTGAAAAGGTACAAATCTGTCGTTCTGCTTCTGAACAGGCAGTTAACCCACTGTTCCTAAGCCATCATTGAAAAAGATAATTTGTTCTCAACTGACTTGCCTAGTAAAATAAATTAAAAATTAAAAAAAGGTAAATGTCCAAGTCAGGCAATGTTGTCACCTTAGCTTGCTACATAACTTCCAAGTGACAGGAAGCACGAGCACCAATCAGCCTACATCACAGCGTTCACACCCGTCATCATTATGACAACTAGAGTAGAAATGTAAATAAATGACTGCTGTCTGACCGCACACAAATCCGATCTGGTCACTTGTATAACTTTCTTGGACAGTCAGTATTCTAAAACTGATTTGAAAAACAAAACAGATTTGAGCATTAAGGCCTGCAGTGTGAGGCTTCACAACCTCTTCGATTAATCATAGACTGTGTATGGCCATTTGGTTCTGTTAAACACAGTCATTTGCATAGGTGTAATGACCTGCTGCACCTGTTTGTGATTCACAGGTGTTCAAGCTGAGACTAATAGACCTGACTTGTGTTCAGGACATGTTTTGAATGGGTTTAAAAAACAAAGGTGAGCATTCTCATTGGATAAGATCAGAAAGTACCTCCTCCATTTCCATATGTTTTCCCCCTGTTATGTTGTGTCTGTTGTGTATGAACCAACATTCAGTTCTTGATGGACACAGACTTTCCAGGAGAGAGAAGAGATCCATCAGTCACGGTTTGAAATAGTTTTTTTCCTCTTCAAAATCAGAATTGTTGCTTTAAAAGAAGAATTCAGTTCACTTTTGTTCTGGAATTCTGAATTATTTTAGCAGGAAAACATGTATTAGGTATATTTTATGCATGCTTTATATGAATATCTTACAGGAATTAGACTTTTCAGTTAGTATTGAGGAAACACCATAAAAGGTTATTTAAATGTATGTGTATATTGTATGATCTGGTGTTGACAGTTAATTTAATGCATCTCTCTCTCTCTCTCTCTCTCTCTCTCTCTCTCTCTCTCTCTCTCTCTCTCTCTCTCTCTCTCTCTCTCTCTCTCTCTCTCTCTCTCAGCCTCCTTCACACTTCAGAACTACACCAAGAGATGAGATGAATACTTCAACTCCAGCTACCAACTCTTCCCTTCCTGAAGATCTACTGGCTGTCTACTTTGCCCAACTCACATCAATCAGCACTGCTTCCTTTGCAATCAACATCATCCTGGGTCTCCCCACTAATGTCTACATTCTATGGCTGATAGTGACTGAAGCGGGGACTGAAGTGGGAGGGACGATGGCTTCAGAGGTCTTCTTTCTCAACCTGGCCGTGACTGAGGTCCTCTTCTCCCTGTCTGCTATCTTTTATTTCATCAGGCTGCACGACCCCTCATTCGTTGTCTTGTACTTCTTGTCATTTTCTTATGGTTTTCTTTTCACCGGTCGTCCTCTGTTTCAAAGCTGTATCTGTTTAGAGCGCTACCTGGCGGTGGTCCACCCTGTGGTCTTCCTGAAGTACAAACCCCTGAGATACAGGGTGGGGTGTTGTAGTGTTGTCTGGCTGATGGTTCTTGGATCCTGTCTGTTCTTTGTGCTGGTGAATGAAAGATCTGTTGTATTTAATGCTTACTGGGGTGAGGTTCTGATGTTGTTTTTGTTGAAGCTATTCTGCTGCCTCTCAGTTCTCAGGGCTCTGAAACGTCCCGGGCCAGGGGAAGGGGAGAGGGAGGGGCGAAATGACATGAAGATGAGGGCTTTTAGGATCATTTTGATTATCATGGTGGCTATGATGGTGAATTATCTTCCTTATGAGGTATTTATACCTTTAAAAGGTTGTTTGACTGATGGGGATTTTCTTTTGGCATCTAACATTTGTTTCATCATCAATGTGATTACTGGGTTGGTGCAGCCCCTCCTTTACCTCCACAGGGCTGGGAAACTGCCCTGTATCACGCTCTGTAAGACAAAATAGAGGCTAGAATAGTGTAATAATTGTTTATTGATGTGTTCATGGAAGGCTCATCTGCAAAAGAGACCTTGGTATCAACATGACTCTTTGCTTAAAAAAAAGGTTAAATGAAATACAAATTGTATATACAATATCAACATAATATTGTAAACTAATTACAACATGTTTTTAGCTGACAAACAATGTTGTGATTATATATTTGTTATATATTGGCGATGATGTGTGGAAAAATATGTATATTTTAATCCCTTCCCACTAAAGTCGAAGAAACCTTTAAAAAATAGATTTCTAGAACTATAACTATACATTACTTTCATATCTGTATTTAATAGTGACATTGGGCTATAATACCAACATTGTACAATGTATTGTCACGCCCTGACCTTAGAGATCCTTTTTATGTCTCTATTTTGGTTGGTCAGGGCGTGAGTTGGGATGGGCATTCTATGTTGTGTTCTATGTTGTCTAGTTCTATGTGTTTTGCCGGTTGTGGTTCTCAATCAGAGGCAGCTGTCTATCGTTGTCTTTGATTGAGAACCATACTTAGGTAGCCTTTTCCCACCTGTGTTTGTGGGTAGTTGTTTTCACCATACAGAACTGTTTCGTTTGGTCGGTCGTGTTTGTTGTTGTTTTGGTCAGTGTTCAGTTGATTTAATAAAATACAAATTATGGACACTTACCACGCTGCGTATTGGTCCGATCCTGACTACTCTTCATCAGACGAAGAGGATCGTTACATGTATACATGGGGTATACATGGGGTTGATACACTATTTATATAAAGGTATCTGGACACCCCTACAAATTATTGGATTCTACTATTTCAACCACACCTGTCGCTGACAGGTGTACAAAATCAAGCACACAGCCATGCAATCTCCATAAATAAACATTGACAAAAGAATGGCCTTACTGAAGAGGTCAGTGATTTTTAACGTGGCACCGTCATAGGATGCTGCCTTCCCAACAAGTCAGTTTGTCAAATTTCTGCCCTGCTAGAGCTTCCCCGGTCATCTGTAAGTGCTGTTATTGTGAAGTGGAAACATCTAGGAGCAACATCGTCTCAGCTGCGAAGTGGTAGGTCAAACATGCTCACAGAATGGGACCGCCGAGTGCTGAAACACGTAGCACGTAAAAAATCTTCTGTCCAACACTCCCTACCGAGTTCCAAACTGCCTCTGAAATTGGTTTCCATGGCCGCACACAAGCTAAAGATCAAGATCGTTAGCATATCTTGGGGGAATGATATTTGTTAGTATAGCCATTGTTTGACTTCAAATACAAACTTTTGAAGTATAGAGCCGTAAGTATAAAAAATGCTTCACTGTCCCAATAATTACGGATAATTATTTAAAATAAATAATAAAATAATTTATTAGCAAAAATGGACAATATTCCGATTTTTTTTAAATCATCATATATATATATATATATATATATATATATATATATATAACTCAGCAAAACAAGAAACGTCCTCTCACTGTCAACTGCGTTTATTTTCAGCAAACTTAACATGTGTACATTTTTGTATGAACATAACACGATTCAACCACTGAGACATAAACTCAAGTGCCACAGACATGTGACTAACAGAAATGGAATAATATATCCCTGAACAAAGCGGAGGGGGGGGGGTCAAAATCAAAAGTCACAGTCAGTGTCTCGTGTTATTCAGGCTAGGGTCTATTTTTCTGAATTTCCGCCTGACTGATGTGCCCAAAGTAAACTGCCTGTTACTCAGGCCCAGCCAGGATATGCATATAATTGGTACCATTGGACAGAAAACACTAAAATAATGTATAAGACTATAATACAATTGACATGGTAGGAGAAAATCCAAAGAAAAACCACCTGGAATGTTTTCTTTTTTTTTTGGATCCCTTACAATGGAAAGCGATGGAGCATATAAGCAATTCCAGCTCCCAGAATGCAATTACTTTGGCTTCCACTAGATGTCAACAGTCTTTGATCAAGGTTTCAGGCTTATTTCTTCCCAAACGAAGAAGAATACTGAGTTTTGATAACTCACATTTGGACCTGCTAATTTTGCTTTTCTATTGAACATACTTCTTTCCGTATGAAATATTATAGTTGAATTACATTTTAGGTCACCTGAGGATTAACCTCTCTGAACCACCCATACCAGATCCGGGATAATTGTCATCAGCAACGCTGAATAGCATAGCGCCACAGTCAAATAATATTACTAGAAAATATTCATATTCATGAAATCACAAGTGCAATATTGCAAAACACAGCCTAGCCTTTTGTTAATCCACCTGTCGTCTCAGATTTTGAAAATATGCTTTACAACGAAAGCAATCCAAGCGTTTGTGTGAGTTTATCGATCACTAGACAAAACATTATGAACACCTAGCATCAAAGTAGCTTGGTCACGAAAATCAGAAAATCAATCAAATTAATCGCTTACCTTTGATGATCTTCGGATGTTTTCACTCTCGAGACTCCCAGTTACACAACAAATGTTCCTTTTGTTCCATAAATATTATTTTTATATCCAAAATACCTCTGTTTGTTTGTTGCATTATGTTAAGAAATCCACAGGAAAGAGCGGTCACGACAACGCAGACAAATTCCAAATAATATCCATAATGTCCACAGAAACATGTCAAACGTTTTTTTTATAATCAATCCTCAGGTTGTTTCTAAAATATATATTCGATAATATATCCACCGGGAGTGTAGGTTTTTCAATAGGACAGGGAGAAACAATGGCCGCTTTACTCTGTTGCGCAAACTCACTCTGAAAGTCCCCACCTATCCACTTACGCAATGTGATCTTTCGCGCTCATTTTTCAAAATAAAAGTCAAACTATGTCTAAAGACTGTTGACACCTTAGGGAAGCCATAGAAAAAGGAATCTGGTTGATATCCCTTTAAATGGTGGATAGGCATGCATAGGAACAGAGAGTTTTCAAAATAAGAGGCACTTCCTTGATTGGATTTTCCACAGGTATCCGCTTGCAATATCAGTTCTGTTATACTCACAGACAATATTTTGACAGTTTTGGAAACTTTAGAGTGTTTTCCATCCTAATCTGACAATTATATGCATATTCTAGTTTCTGGGGCTGAGAAATAGGCAGTTTCAAATGGGTACGTTCTTTAGCCAAAAACTAAAATACTGCCCCCTGCACGCAAAAGGTTAAGCAGACCACCATGGTGCCTGTGCCCAAGAACACTAAGGTAACCTGTGTAAATGACTACAGACCAGTAGCACTCACGTCTGTAGCCATGAAGTGCTTTGAAAGGCGGGTCATGGCTCACATCAGCACCATTATCCCAGAAACCCTAGACCCACTCCATTTTGCATATCACCACAACAGATCCACAGATGACGCAATCTTTATTTCACTCCATACTGCCCTTTCCCACCTGGACAAAAGGAACACCTATGTGTGAATGAATGTGTGCTGATGTGAGCCAGTGAGGCCAATTCATGTGTGTTCTGGACCTACGGTTCACCAGCACGCACACAACATTTACTGGTTACGAATGTGCATTAGTGGTCTTGATACTGTGGGGTGTATTTTGGATGGGGCCTTTTCAATTCAATTTTAAATTGGGTATGCAGAAGGATGAGATACTACGGTTGTGAAATGGGTTCCGAAGGACAGGGGAAGAAATGGAAGAGGAAGTATTTTAATGGTGTTGAATGCCCTGTATCCTGACATTCTGGTGAGGCCTAATCAATCTCATTAGAAATGATCGGAACCAAGGGGGATTTAATTATAAAATGAATGAGAAACACCCGTCTCTATTCAAATTGTACTATTACTTTGATATATTATTTCCGTAGGGACTTATAAAGAGTTGTAATTCTATGTTGATTAGTTATTCGAATTAGCTCATTTTTGAATGTTGTTTTTAAATCATGTGTTCGAAGGGAAAATGACCAGTTCCCTGTGGTCCTGGTTTTTGGGTAAATATACAGAGGTACTGTGGTCAGTCTGCATATAGAAGATAAAATATATATTAATAAGAGAGGACAGTTACTTCAAATGGATTGTGATACATATATTGCTGATTTCATTTTGTATTTTTGTTTCGATACAACTTTCACCAGATTGAGATACTGATCTTTCATTACGAGGCCACTCGTGACAGAAAAACAGGGAAAGGGAGGGCTGTCATGAGAAGAGTTATTACCAGAAATAAAAAGGTTCTATGTACATTCTATCAGGGATGATGTGTGCTAAATTGAGAAGCTGGAATTTGCGTCCTATACTCAAAGTAAGCACTAATGACTGTTATTTTAAATTGGGGTTGGATCATTTCTAAGATGTTTTAGTTATGATTTGGATACAGCAAGAGAGAGTTGCTACAGAATGGTCAGGGGTGGGGGCGCTGCATACATTTATTTTGCTGAGGGAGGCTCCAGAAACCTTATCTCTAAGTGTCCAGGGAGGTTGTTCATGTCCAGGAAGGTTGTTTGTGTCCAGGGAGGTTGACCTTAACCCACCACCTATAGCGACCTTAACCCACCACCTATAGCGACCTTAACCCACCACCTATAGCGACCTTAACCCACCACCTATAGCGACCTTAACCCACCACCTATAGCGACCTTAACCCACCACCTATAGCGACCTTAACCCACCACCTATAGCGACCTTAACCCACCACCTATAGCGACCTTAACCCACCACCTATAGCGACCTTAACCCACCACCTATAGCGACCTTAACCCACCACCTATAGCGACCTTAACCCACCACCTATAGCGACCTTAACCCACCACCTATAGCGACCTTAACCCACCACCTATAGCGACCTTAACCCACCACCTATAGCGACCTTATAGCGACCTTAACCCACCACTATAGGGACCTTTAGCGACCTTAACCCACCACCTATAGCGACCTTAACCCACCACCTTAACCCACCACTTATAGCGACCTTAACCCACCACCTATAGCGACCTTAACCCACCACCTATAGCGACATTAATCCACCACCTATAGCGACCTTAATCCACCACCTATAGCGACCTTAACCCACCACCTATAGCGACCTTAACCCACCACCTATAGCGACCTTAACCCACCACCTATAGCGACCTTAACCCACCTCCTATAGCGACCTTAACCCACCACCTATAGCGACCTTAACCCACCACCTATAGCGACCTCAACCCACCTCCTATAGCGACCTCGAAATTATATTCATATCTCTTGGCGTACTGTAACAGCTAAGGTGTTGGGTTAACAATTGTAAGGTCCCGTGTTCAAGGCTGTTGTCATTCATGGTGTGCCACAGACTACGCCACCTTAGAGCAGGGCTGTCAAACTCGATTCCTGGAGGGAAATATGCTTGCTGATTTTAGTTTTCTATTATTTAACCTGAAATAGATAACTGGTGATTGGTGTCTCCTCTCTTCATGCTAGCCAAACAATATATACATTTTGTTGGTATGACATGCTAGAAGAAATGGAAATGATTTATCAAGTTGCACAGTATAAAATGGCTTGAAGGTAGACACGGAATTGTAAAGACATCAAAATGTATCTGCAGAGGTTAATGACAGTATCTTCTGACATTTGGTCACAGTTGGCTGTAGCCTCCTCACATGTTATAGTAGTATAGTAATGAGGTCTGGATGTTTTCTCTTCTTTACAACAAGTAACAGAAGGATACATATGTAGTTCATCACACTCATGTATTAAAGTTCCAAAGAATAAAAACACCAAGTGTAATATACACACTTTAAAAGCCTTGTACAATGTGGGTAGTATCGGCCCATTTCACTATTAAATACAGATACGAATGTAATGTATAGTTCTAGAACTAAAAATAACATAAAAAATATATTATTTCACTCTAGTGAGATGGGATTGAAATATACATGTTTTTCCATACATCATCACCATATATAACTCATATCCAATCAAAACATTGTCTGTCAGCTGCAAACACATTGTAACTAGTTTACAATTATTCTTTTTTTTAAAAAAACCTTTTTTTATGCAGGGATTCATGCTGAGACCACTATCTCTTTTGCAGATGAGCCCGGCATGAACAAATCAGTAAAAAACAGTTACACAACACATTTCTACAGGTCTTTACACAATTTAACTTTGGAATCAGGTGGTAGAAGCACAGGACTTCATAAAGCCTATTATATAGCCTCTATTATCTCTTAGAGAATTCTGATACAGGGCAGTTTCCCAGACCTGTGGAGGTAGAGGAGGGGCTGCACCAACCCAGTAATCACATTGATAATGAAACAAATCCTTAATGCAAACAAACACTCTTTAACGTTCAAACAAACTTTTAAAGGTATAGTTATCTCATGTGGAAGATAATTCACCACCATAGCCATCATGATCATTTAAATGATCTTAAACGCCCTCATCTTCATGTTATTTGTCCCCTCCCTCTCCCCTTCCCCTGGCCCGGGACGTTTCAGAACCCTGAGAACTGAGAGGCAGCAGAATAGCTTCAACAAAAACAACATCAGAAACTCACACCAGTAAACATAAAACATAAAAGTGACTTTATTCCCAAGCATGAAGAAGAGACAGGACCCAAGCACCATCAGCCAGACAACACCACAACACCCCACCCTGTATCTCAGGGGTTTGTACTTCAGGTAGACAACAGGGTGGACCACCGCCAGGTAGCGCTCCACACATATACAGCACTGGAACAGGGGACGGCCTGTCATTAGAAAACCGTAAGAAAATACCAACATGTACAACATAAAGATGATGAGGTGGTGTAGCCAGATAAAATACAAGACTGCTGACAGGCAAAAGAGGACCTCAGACAAGGCCATGTTGAGAGTGAGGAACTCTGAGGCCATCCTCCCTTCCACTTCAGTCACTATCATCCACAGGATGTAGATATTGGTGGGGAGGCCCAGGATGAAGTTGATTGCATAGGAAGCAGTGCTGATTGATTGATCTTTGGAAAAGAAAGCAGCAAATTGATGTGTATGCAGGGAAGAGTTTGCAGATGAGGTTGAAGTATTCATATTTTCAGTCGCTACAGTTCTGATGTGTAATGGAAGCTGATAGAGGGAGAGAGACGGAGCAAGACAGAGAGAGAGAAAGACAAAGTGACGGACACATAGACAGAGGGAGCGATAGATTAATGCATTCAAATAAACATATGAACAGACAATCATATAATATAGATGTAAATGTGGATTATTACAATTACAGTTTAGTGCTATAGTACTATCTAACCTACATCCCATACATTTATTTTCAGAAATTCAGAATTCCAGAATTTTCATTGAAATCGAAGGACATTCTAATACTTTATTTATATGGGAAACTCCGTCCCCTGGCCCCCCAAGAAAGTCAGAAGTGACTACAGCAATCATTCTGATTTTTTTAGGAGAAAAAACAACAATTTCTAACCTTGACTGATGGAGCTCTTCTCTCTCCAGGAAAGTATGTCTGTCAAGAACAGAATGGAAACGGATGGAAATGGAGGAGGTGCTTCCTAACCTTATCCAATGAGAATGTTCATCTTCGTTTTTTAACCCCAATCAAAACATTTCACATTTGATGAGTCCTGAACTCAAGCCAGGTCTATGGGGCCCAGCTTGTACACCTGTGAGTCACAAACAGGTGCAGCAGGTCATTACACCTATGCAAATGATTTTGTTTGCCAGGACCTAATGGCAATGCACAGTCTATGATTGATTGAGGAGGTTTTGTAAGTGACCGTACCTTCACAGTATCTAGGGACAGGAGATTTCCTAACCATGTAACATGGACGTAAAAACCGGATCGAAATTATACTGAACCTAAATATAAATGCAACGTTCAACAATATCTAACAATTTACTGAGTTACAGTTCATATAAGGAAATCAGTCAATTTAAATACATTCATTAGGCCCTCATATATGGATTTCACATGACTGGACTGCAGACATGCATCTGTTGGTCACAGATACCTTAAAATAAAGGGGCCTCATAATGGGATTTAGGATCTTATCAAGGTATTTCTGTGTATTCAAATTTGCATCGGTAAAATGCATTGTATTTGTGGTCCGTAGCTTATGCCTGACCATATCATAACCTCATCGCCATAATGGGGCACTCTGTTCAAAACACTGACATCAGCAAACCACTAGCCGACATGACACAACACACGTGGTCTGCGTTTGTGAGGCCGGTTGGACGTACTGCCAAATTCTCTAAAACAATGTTAGAGGCGGCTTAAGGTAGAGAAATTAATATTCAATTATCTCGCAACAGCTCTGGTCGACATGCCTGCCGTCAGAATGCCAATTGCACGCTCCCTCAAAACTTGAGACAACTGTAGCATTGAGTAGTGTTGCAAAACTGCACATTTTAGAGTGGCATTTTATTGGCCACACCTCAAGGTGCACCTGTGTAATAACCATGCTGTTTAATCAGCTTCCAAAAAATGTTGAAATGGCTTTAGAAGCTTCTGATAGGCTAATTGACAACATTTGAGTCAATTGGAAGTGTACCTGTGGAATGTATTTGAAGGCCTACCTTCAAACTCACTGCCTCTTTGCTTGACATCGTGGGAAAATCAAAAATCTAAAATCTAAAATGTAGACCTTGAACAAGTCATCCTTGGGAGAAATTTCCAAATGCCTGAAGGGACCACTTTAATCTGTACAAACAATAGTACGCAAGTATAAACACCATGGAATCAAGCAGCCGTCATACCGCTCAGGAAGGGGATGCATTCTGTCCCCCAGAGATGAACGTACTTTGGTGCGAAAAGTACATAATCAATCCCAGAACAACAGCAAAGGACCTTGTGAAGATGCTGGAGGAAACAGGTACAAAAGTTTCTATATCCACAGTAACGAGTCCTATATCGACATAACCTGGAAGGCCACTCAGCGAGGAATGTCCTCTGGTTTAATGAAACAAAAATTGAACTGTTTGGCCACAATGACCATTGTTATGTTTGGAGGAAAAAGGGGGAGGCTTGCAAGCCAAAGAACACCATCCCAACCATGAAGCATGGGGTGGCAGCATCATGTTGTGGGGGTGCTTTGCTGCAGGAAGGACTGGTGCACTTCACAAAATAGATGGCTTCATGAGGAAGGTAAATTATGTGGATATAATGAAGCAACATCTCAAGACATCAGCCAGGAAGTTAAAGCTTGCTTCCAAATGGGTCTTCCAAATGAACAATGACCCCAAGCATACTTACAAAGTTGTGGCAAAATGGCTTAAGGACAACAAAGTCAAGGTGGCCACACAAATCCCTGACCTCAATCCTATAGAATATTTGTTGGCAGAACTGAAAACGTGTGTGTGAGCAAGGAGGCCTACAAATCTGATTCAGTTACACCAGCTCTGTCAGGAGGAATGGGCCAACATTCACCCAACCTATTGTGGAAAGCTTGTGGAAGGCTCCCCAAAACGTTTGACCCAAGTTAAACAATTTGAAGGCAATGCTATCAAATTCTAATTGAGTGCATGTAAACTTCTGACCCACTGGGAATGTGATGAAAGAAATAAAAGCTGAAATAAATCATTATCTCTACTATTATTCTGACATTTCACATACTTAAAATAATGTGGTGATCCTAACTGACCTAAGCCAAGGAATTTTTACTTTTACTTAAATGTCAAGAATTGTGATAAACTGAGTTTTAATGTATTTGGCTAAGGTGTATGTAAACTTCGGCTTTCAACTTGATCTATTATACATGAGCATCTTGTGCAAAGCTGATACAGACATATACATCTGTTTTGTAGGATTTTCTCCCATTCTTCCTTGCAGATTTTCTCAAACTCTGTTTAGTTAGATGGGGAGCGGCAGAGAACAGCAATCTTCAACTCTCTCTATGGATTCTCAAAATTCAAGAGGTGCAACATTTTATCCAAATTGCACTGTTTCCAAGAATGTCAGTGGTGCCCATGCATTCAGCACATGACCACTCGTGTGTTACTCCGGCTACTGTAAGCAAAAATGAGTAACATAATGAACCTGAAGTTTAAATATGCTATTCTGTCATCAATGGATGAATGGGGGCTAGAAACCAGATTGAAACTGATCATGGTGCAAGTGACTTCAGTTAAGTTGGAGTGGTGTAAAGCTCACTGCCATTGGACTCTGGAGCAGTGGAAACGTTTTCTCTGCCGTGATGAATCAAGCTTCACCAAATGGCACTCCAACGGACAAATCTGGGTTTGGCGGATGCCAGGAGAACACTACCTGCCCCAATGCATAGTGTCAATTGCAAAGTTTTGGTGTTTGTGGAAGAATGGTCTAGGGCTGTTTTTCATGGTTCGGGTTAGGCCCCCTTAGTTCCAGTGAAGGGAAATCTCAACGCTACAGAATACAATGACATTCTAGGCAATTCTGTGCTTCCAACTTTGTGGCAACAGTTTACAGAAAGCCCTTTCCTGTTTTCAGCATGACAATGCCCCTGTACACTAAGCAAAGTCCATACAGAAATGGTTATGATCGATGAGGAAGATCTTGACTTGCCTGAACAGAGCCCTGACCTCAACCGCATCATACACCGTTGGGTTGAAATGGGACACCGACTTCAAGCCAGGCCTAATTGCCCAACATCTATGCCCGACCACACTAATGCTCTTGTGGCTGATTGGAAGCAATTCCCCGCAGCAATGTTCCATCATCTCGTGGAAAGTCTTTCCAGAAGAGTGGAAGCTGTTAAAGCAGCAAAGGGGGGACCAACTCTATATTAATATCCATGATTTTGGAATGAGATGTTCGACAAGCAGGTGTCCAGATACTTTTGACTGTGTAGTGTAGAGCACTGACAAAAGGAGGGCCTGCCCTCTGCCTTCCTTCTTCCTACACACCTGGGTGCTGTATCAGATTGCCTTTGACCTGACATGCAGAAAGCGTGTTTACTCTGACTCGAACAAAATCCATTTAAATTACAGGTTGTAATGCAACAACATAGGAAAAACGCAAAAAATGAATAGGCACATAACAATTTCAAGCAGTATAGACAGAATACATGGTTAACATTTGCCATTCATCTCTGCAAGGTCACGTTTATACATTTATTTTAAAATAAAATGTGATTTTTGAAAACAAAAATAGATTATAGTCAAGAAATAGGTGTAATAAATCATGTGTATCTTGATCAAATATAAATGAAACAAAGTTTTCACTATTGTTTTGTTTTTCTTGAACTGAACACATTTCACGTCCAGTTTTTATGTAAATGATAATTGAGCCCCATTGAACACAAATTAACGCCAAGGACACACACATGAGCGACAGAGTTTAACTGTGTGTATGTGTGTGTGTTGCAAATTCATTTATTGCACTTGATGCATGTGTACTGTGTCTTCCTGTCCTTCTTGGGTCCACACACATTGCAGTGCTTCTTGTTGTTGCTACCGGCTGCAATCTGGAATGATGAAACACTTATTTCAGGAATTTTACTAACATCTCACTCACATATATTGTTACAGCAGGTCAAGGTAGGAGAGACAGACACATACACATGCAACAACATCACTAACACTTACTTCTGGTATTGGAGTTGTTGGATCTGTGGGTCTGTGGATCTGTGGGTTGGGCAGATGGGGCACCAGCATTCTCCTCCTGAATCCTCCTCACGATGGCTGCAGAAGCTGGGATCCTTGGGATATGTTGCCTCTTGAGGTCTTATTGATGCTTTGTCCATCTCCTCAAGAAAGAAACGTCTCTTCTGGAGCTTCCTTCTGTTCCAATCTGTTTTCAACACCATCCAGAAGACAGGAGCATTGTAGGCTGTGGCTCTGGCTTGTTTTTTCAAACTGTTCCTATAATTGTCAGCTTCTTCATGAGGAGCTCCTTTCCCAGCTTATTGTTATTGCATGTGATGTGTGGCAACTGAGTCCCTGTGTCACGTCCAGGGCAACCATCATCCCATGGTTCTTCTCAGGGGCTCCTCCATGTGGCTTCCCCATATACACTTGCAAGTTCCACGTACAGTATATGATAAAGCAGCATCCATATTTTGCTGGTTTAGACGGTATGTACTGCCTGAAGGGGCAGTGGCCCCTAAATGGCGTAAGCTGCTCATCAACAGTAACTTTGGGTCCAGGGTAACAGGGGAAGGAGGTCCACCCACTTGTCCCACACTGACCTGATTGCTGCTGGCTTGTCTTTCTGCCGACAAGCTGGTCTGGTGTCTCTGGTATCGAAGCAAATAATCCTGGAAATAATGTGGATAGTTTCACAAACTACGAATGGTAACGAGTTGAGAAAAGCAGGAGAGATGCAGGGAGACAGACAGGCACACAGTTAACATTTTGTTTCCTTTTTATTTGTTTTCACCTACACACACACTATTCCACACTTGTATTACCCTCGGGTCCAGTGGACCTTAACACAACATATGTAATATAAATGTGTAGGGGGGTGCAGAGTGGGCACTCAATGAAAATGTGTTATTTGACATGTTCACAGAAAATGAGCCAAGACCAATGAGTCTCAGGTTGAAAAAATCATTCATTGTATCATTTGTCTTTTAGTAAACATTGGAAATGGGTCCCACAGACCCGGACACCACACAAGGGTTAAGATAAAATGGTCCACCATGTTACAGTCAACTGTTACTTTAATTGTAACATTTTATAGTCATTTGTCTTAATTTAACCTCTGGCAATTGGAAAACATGTTTTTTTTAATCATGTTTGAATGTGTTCTTTTTGACGGAATGTTAAAATTAGGTGAAATAAACTTTTTTTTTTTACAAAATTACACTATACAAAAAGCAATCTATTCATGGAACTACTCAGTCACCTCTTCCTCAGAGACCTTTGATACAGGACAGTGTCCCAGCCCTGTGGAGGAAGAGGTGGGGCTGATACAGGACAATATCCCAGCCCTGTGGATGTAGAGGTGTGGCTGAAAGAGGACAATGTACCGGCCCTGTGGAGGTAGAGGAGAGGCTGCACTATCCACAGATCACAATGATGGAGAAAGAAATGGATAGTCACAAAACAACACAACCTGATCAAGGACATATTTCCAAAGACATAATTACAATCATAGAGTTAGGTCACCATCATAGACACCATGATATTTATAATGAATGTATTAAAAACCCTAATATTCATGTTATTACCCCCTAATTTTCCAATCCCTTGTTTTTTTTTGCAGATGGGTCCAGAAATACTTTGCATGATCTGTTGCTTTTATAACAATCCTCCTCTTCTCTCCTACCTCTCTCCTCTCTTTCCACTCCCTTTCTCTTCTCTTCCCCCTCCTTCCTTCCATCACTTCCTCTCTCTTCTCTCTCCCCTCCCTCTCTCCTCTCTTCCCCCTCCCTCCTTCTCTCTCCCCTCCCCCTCTCCTCTCTTCCCCCTCCCTCCTTCTCTCTCCCCTCCCCTCTCCTCTCTTCCCCCTCCCTCCTTCTCTCTCCCCTCCCTCTCTCCTCTCTTCCCCTCCCCCTCTTCTCTCTCTCCCCTCCCTCTTTCCTCTTCCCCCTCTCTCTTCTCTCTCTTCCCTCTCTCCCCCTCCCTCTCTCTTCTCTCTCTCCCCTCCCTCTCTCTTCTCTCTCTCCCCTCCCTCTCTCTTCTCTCTCTCCCCTGCCTCTCCCCCCTCTCTTCTCTCTCCCTTCCCCTCCCTCTTCTTCTGTCTCTTTTAGAGAGATCTTTTCCCATGGTATGGAAGAGGTGACCCGAGAGAGAAATTAAAATATAAACCAGTGAACATAAACAATTTTTTTTCAATCGGTCTACTTTTTGTAATTGAAGCCAGTGTTTTGATTATTTAAAAGTAGAACAATTCAACTGTTAACTTTTACCCTGATGTTTACCTACTTATGCAGCATCCTTCTGATTTGAATACAGATAATTCAGCAGTGTGGTTTCCCATCGGCCTCCATGTGCAACAAGGGAAATGTACTGATTTCCATGTTCAACTCAGGCATGAACCATTAACTTCCCCCCAGCCATAGCACAGCTAGCCACTGTGCTAAACCGGCTAACTTCCTGTTAACATCTTTTATATACAGAAGCTATTTAAAATATATATATTTCAATGACTCACTGCTTCACTGCAACAGTTGATTTCAGTAAAAGGGAATTCTTAGTCGATTTAAAAAATAAAAATAATAATACATGTATTGATTATACATAATGGAATAAGCAACATTTAATAATACTATAAGTAATCCGTATCGCGCTTTTCATAACAAGAAGATTCTCAAAGTCTACATTTAACTAAATTATCTCTTGACCTCTGACACAGAGTTTTACATCACAGCTCCAGTCATTTGCATCAGCAGCCTGAGCCACTGGTCATGTTTGTTTCTCCTTGTAGCTCAGCTGCTTTGACTGTCTAATCAGAACACATTTGGAGCAAGGATGACCTTGTATGTGTCCTGCATGGCACCCTATTCCCTATTTAGTGCACTACTTTTGTCCAGGGTCCAAAGTCATCTGGTTAACAACAGTGAACTGTATAGGGAATAGGGTGCCATTTTGGACTTCACTGCTTTTACCTTCAAACAAACGAACTAAACTAAACCTAAACCACAGAATCAATCCATTTAAATCACTGTTCAGAGCAGCATTGTCATTAGGAGTGAAAATGAAAACATTTAAACATGCTGTTGAACATATGATATGAATGGTTGTAACACATCAGTAACTAACCATAAAACATAATTGAACAATTACGTAGATAAAACGCCATGAAGAAGAGAGCATTTGTAACGGATGTGAAACGCTAGCTTAGTTAGCGTTGGTGCGCGCTAAATAGTGTTTCAATCGGTGACGTCACTTGCTCTGAGACCTTGAAGTAGTAGTTCCCCTTGCTCGGCAAGGGCCGTGGCTTTTGTGGAGCGATGGGTAATGATGCTTCGTGGGTGACTGTTGTTGATGTGTGCAGAGGGTCCCTGGTTCGCGACCGGGTATGGGCGAGGGGACGGTCTAAAGTTATACTGTCACACATTCACAATCGTCTCCGTCGACATGGCCATGATGTTGATCAACAACCTTCCCACAAAGGTAATTTACGTTCTGTACGACTCCATTGCATTCAAGTGTTCTGCTTCTCCATGCTCTCAACATGTTACTCCTGGTGTTCTGTGGGTTGATGCAGGCCCTCTTCTACCTGCACAGGAGTAGGAAACTACCCTGCAGCCTCAGGGGCCAGTGAGGGATAGGTGGCACAGAAATAGAATTGGGTACACTCAAGATGGCCACCGGTACACCCATCACAGACCATTGAATTGATTGGGGATGACGGTTCTAGTTACTATATTTCTATATACTGTACTTTAAAGGGGTAGATTGAGATTTTTACGAATCCTTAAGTTTAAAGTTGAAGGTAGTTTTCTCCAGTAGGTCTTCCACCTGAATCCAAGGGTGAATTGTGTCATTTAGGTGTTTAATACAGTAAATATGCATAGAATAATTGTTGTTTATTGACGTGTTCATGCAGGACTCAACTGTAAAATAGCTTGTAGTCTCAGCATGACTCCCTGCTTAAATAAAAGTTCAATCAAATAAATAATAAACAAATATCATACCTCCAAGACATGCTAATCTCTCACTATTACAATAGCAGGGTGAGGTTAACAGTTTTGGGGGGGTATGATATTTGTGCGTAGTTCTCATTCATCATTATTCAAGATTCATTCAGGTTTATGTATAATCGTAATCAGGAGGGAATAAGCAGGAATTCCATAATTGTGCACTCCTGGGTTTGATTCTTTCCCTCTTATCTGGAAAGATTACGTATCAATCTTCTTGCTTCAGTGTTCACCTTTGTGTCTGTATCTAGTAGTGAGATGGGACGATAAGACATACTTTGGCTGACACCACGCATGACTGTGAGTCGCCTCCGATACAAGCGTTGGATAAATGGCTGTCACAGCCGTTGAAAGAAGTGGACCAAGGTGCAGCGTGGTGAGCGTTAATTTTCTTTTATTTGAAATGTCGACAACAACAGAGCATGCGCAGACCAGCTGGCCGGTGTGTTTACGGACATATTCAATCAATCCCTATACCAGTCTGCTGTTCCCACATGCTTCAAGAGGGCCACCATTGTTCCTGTTCCCAAGAAAGCTAAGGTAACTGAGCTAAACGACTACCGCCCCGTAGCACTCACATCCGTCATCATGAAGTGCTTTGAGAGACTAGTCAAGGACCATATCACCTCCACCCTACCTGACACCCTTGACCCACTCCAATTTGCTTACCGCCCAAATAGGTCCACAGACGATGCAATCTCAACCACACTGCACACTGCCCTAACCCATCTGGACAAGAGGAATACCTATGTGAGAATGCTGTTCATCGACTACAGCTCGGCATTCAATACCATAGTACCCTCCAAGCTCGTCATCAAGCTCGAGACCCTGGGTCTCGGCCCCGCCCTGTGCAACTGGGTACTGGACTTCCTGACGGGCCGCCCCCAGGTGGTGAGGGTAGGCAACAACATCTCCTCCCCGCTGATCCTCAACACTGGGGCCCCACAAGGGTGCGTTCTGAGCCCTCTCCTGTACTCCCTGTTCACCCACGACTGCGTGGCCATGCACGCCTCCAACTCAATCATCAAGTTTGCGGACGACACAACAGTGGTAGGCTTGATTACCAACAACGACGAGACGGCCTACAGGGAGGAGGTGAGGGCCCTCGGAGTGTGGTGTCAGGAAAATAACCTCACACTCAACGTCAACAAAACTAAGGAGATGATTGTGGACTTCAGGAAACAGCAGAGGGAACACCCCCATCCACATCGATGGAACAGTAGTGGAGAGGGTAGCAAGTTTTAAGTTCCTCGGCATACACATCACAGACAAACTGAATTGGTCCACTCACACAGACAGCATTGTGAGGAAGGCGCAGCAGCGCCTCTTCAACCTCAGGAGGCTGAAGAAATTCGGCTTGTCACCAAAAGCACTCACAAACTTCTACAGATGCACAATCGAGAGCATCCTGGCGGGCTGTATCACCGCCTGGTATGGCAACTGCACCGCCCTCAACCGTAAGGCTCTCCAGAGGGTAGTGAGGTCTGCACAACGCATCACCGGGGCAAACTACCTGCCCTCCAGGACACCTACACCACCCGATGCTACAGGAAGGCCATAAAGATCATCAAGGACATCAACCACCCGAGCCACTGCCTGTTCACCCTGCTGCCATCCAGAAGGCGAGGTCAGTACAGGTGCATCAAAGCTGGGACCGAGAGACTGAAAAACAGCTTCTATCTCAAGGCCATCAGACTGTTAAACAGCCACCACTAACATTGAGTGGCTACTGCCAACACACTGTCAATGACACTGACTCTACTCCAGCCACTTTAATCATGGGAATTGATGGGAAATGATGTAAATATATCACTAGCCACTTTAAACAATGCTACCTTATATAATGTTACTTACCCTACATTGTTCATCTCATATGCATACGTTGATACTGTACTCTATATCATCGACTGCATCCTTATGTAATACATGTATCACTAGCCACTTTAACTATGCCACTTGGTTTACATACTTATCTCATATGTATATACTGTACTCGATATCATCTACTGTATCTTGCCTATGCTGCTCTGTACCATCACTCATTCATATATCCTTATGTCCATATTCTTTATCCCCTTACACTGTGTATGACAGTAGTTTTTTTTGGAATTGTTAGTTAGATTACTTGCTCGTTATTACTGCATTGTCGGAACTAGAAGCACAAGCATTTCGCTACACTCGCATTAACATCTGCTAACCATGTGTATGTGACAAATAAAATTTGATTTGATTTGATTTGATTTGAACAAAACAACAAACGAAGAAACAACCATGAAGCTTACATGGCTATAGTGCCACTTACAAAAGTCACTACCCACTTCGAAAGGAGGGAAAGGGCTACCTAAGTATGGTTCCCAATCAGAGACAACGACAGACAGCTGTCCCTGATTGAGAACCATACCCGGCCAAAACATAGAAATAAAGAAACATAGAACACAAGACATAGAATGCCCACCCCAAATCACACCCTGACCAAACCAAATAGAGGCATAATAAGGTTCTCTAAGGTCAGGGCGGGACAATGGCATAATTAGACATGGGTAAAAAAAAAGTGTATTTCATGTTTACTGAAAAAACAAACATATTTTGTATCTTGCATATTTAATGTGTGCATAACTTCTCAAGTAGCTGCTTTTTTATTTTTACAGAGCAGAGAAAATATGACAATAATAAGGTCAGAAAATGTCAAATCAAAAACAATTAGTTATTTTTGCATACACACTTTGGTCTCTTAGATGGGTTTGGGTCCAATCAGAGTAGGCAGGCTATTTGTATGTCAGGAAGGCAGACAGGGGGCAGACCCTCCTCTTGTCAGTGCTCTGGTCAGTGTCGAAAATGGCACCCTACAGCACAATCGGAAGGTATACAGACCCCGTGACATTTTCCACATTTTGTTACGTTACAGCCTTATTCTAAAATGGATTAAATAAAACCTTTTCTTCTTCAATCTACACACAATACCCCATAATGACAAAGTGAAAACAGGTTTTATAAATTGTAGAAAGCTGTTGCCTGGGGGGTCACGTCAACGTTCACAGGGGCGGTTGTTTCCCTCTACGCACCTCAGTTCCCCATCCACTGCTTCCTCACCTACATCCTGCTCTTCTGCAGCCTCTCCATCCTCTGTGTCCTGAAGCGCAAAAAAACTGGGCCAGTGAGAGATGGAGAGAAGAGGAGGGGGGAGGGAGAAAGAAGGGAAGAACGCCATGAAAAAGAGAGCGTTCACAATTGTCTTGGTCGTCCTGGTGATGATGTTGATCAACATCCGTCCGACAGCGGTCATTTACCTGCTGTAAGACTGCATCAGAGCTGAAGTGTCCTGCCTGCTCGATGTCCTCAACATGTTACTCCTGGTGTTTTGTGGGATGGTGCAGCCCCTATTCTACCTGCACAGGAGTAGGAAACTACCCTGCTGCCTCAGGGGGCAGTGAGAGAGAGGTGGCACAACCATAGAAATAGATTTGGGTACACTCAAGATGGCCGCCGGTCCACCCATCTCACAACATTAACTTAAATGGCTAAACCCTTCTCGCTATTATAGATCTAATGGGTCGCTCCTTTGTATATGTTAATGAATATTTAAAGGGATATTGCAACATTTTTCTTCTTTCCCAGAGTCAATTGAACTCCTGGATACCGTTTTTATGTCTCTGCATCCACTATGAAGGAAGTTAAAGGTAGTTTTGTGAGCCAATGCTAACTAGTGTGAGCAAAATGATCGCTCTAAAGGAACGGATAACACACGTAGCTACCTGCAATTTCCTCCTTCCTGGAGGTACAGACATAAAACTGGTATTCGTGAGTTCATATGACTCTGGTTTAAATAAAGTACTTAATGGCCAGAATCTTACACTGTCCCAATAAGCGCCAAAGTTAAAGAACAAGACAAATCCCCATGTGTACTGTACACAGCTTAATGTATGCGGAATGATAAGATAACAAAACTATAGGTAGCGAATATACTGTATATGACTGACATATTTTTTATCTTAACCCTTAAACCAACCTTAAATCCAAAACTAACCCTAAGCTTAGCCCTAAAGTTAACCCCTTACGTTACACCAATCTCCCTAAACGTTACATCAACCCTTACGCTAACCATAAACCCAAACCAAACCTTAGCCCAAAAGCTAATCCCTCATGCTACACCCATCCCCGTATACCTAACCTTAGCCCTACATTTAAATCATTTCAATTCATGTGTCTAATCCTGCACTTTGGATCTGCCTGGTTGAATATACACTTCCTAAACTATGTTTGTTTCTGTTGTGTTTTTTACGGCCACGTCACATTGCTAGTAAGTCTTCTGTCCCTAGGTGCAGTCACTAACAAAACCTCCTCAATCAATCATAGGCTGTGTATGGCCATTAGGTCCTGACAAACACAATCATTTGCATAGGTGTAATGACCTGCTGCACCTGTTTGTGACTCACAGGTGTACAAGCTGGGCCAAATAGACCTGACTTGTATCAGGACTCACCAAATGGAAATTGTTTTTAATAGGGAAAAAACTAAGTTGTGCATTCTCATTGAATAAGGTTTGGAAGTACCTCCTCCATTCCATATGTTTTGACCATGTTATGTTGTATCTGTTGTAAATGAACCAGCACTACGTTATTTTATCAGACACATACTTCCAGTAGAGAGAAGAGTTCCATCAGTCATACTCACTCTCTGTGTTTTTCTCGGTTTCTATCTGTCTCTTCCTCCCTCTCTCTTTCTCTCAGCTTCCATCACACATCAGAACTGCACCAAGTGAAGGGATGAATAACTCAACCTCAGTTGCAAACTCTTCCCTGCCTGTATATCCATTTGCTGCCTATTTGTCCCAAGACCAATTATTCAGCACTGCTTGCTATGCAATCAACTTTATCCTGGTTCTCCCCACCAATATCTATGTCCTGTGGCTGATACTGACCGAAGCGGGAGGGACGATGACTTCAGAGTTCTTCTCTCTCAACCTGGCTGTTTCTGAGATCCTCTTCTGCCTGTTTTCTATTATGTATTTTGTCTGGCTTGTATTTTGACAGGCTGTCCTCTGTTCTAGTGCTGTATCTGTGTGGAGTGCTACCAGGCAGTGGTCCACCCTGAGATACAGGGTGGGGTGTGTTGGGGAATAATCAGAATTGGTTGGTAACATAGGTAAGATGTTTTATATTCATCATATGTTTGTAAGTTACTTCTCATCAGAATGTTATTTTTGTATAATACTGTGGCGGGGTTGCAGTATCTGTTCTATGTCAAGACTAAGTTGCTTGGGCCGGAGAGAGGGGAGAGGTCAAGCGTGTATCTCTTGGCTCCACAATGTCTGTGTGCCAGTCAATGTGTCTCTGTGATCTTGTCAAGTTAGGATGGATTTGATATATGGCTGTTGATATGGAGGATTTGTTTATGGTTCTGAGTTTGAGAAGAGAACATAGTTTAGGAGACAAAGCTGAATGATAAATTATGTTTATGCTGTCTAGCTATGTGTGTTTTTTGCTATTAAAGGATCTCAGTTGCAATGTGGAAGGGACTCTCAGAGAATTCATTGATAGACACTGAATTGATCTGAGAGTCACAGGGTTGTGATAGAGCTCATATAATTAAAGATGGACTTTGTCCATCTGACTTGTGTGTGGTTTGCTCTCATGATTTGGTAAATAGAGGAAATTTCCATGACAGGTGTTGTGGTGTTGTCTGGCTGATGGTGCTTAGGTCATGTCTGTTGTTTATGTTTGGAAGTTAAATCACTTTTACATTTTATGTTTACTGGGTTGAGTTTGATGTTCTTTTTGTTGAAGCTATTCTGCCTCCGCTCAGTTCTCAGGGCTCTGAAACGTCCCGGGCCAGGGGAAGGGGAGAGGGAGGGGACAAATAACATGAAGATGAGGGCTTTCAAGATAATTTTGCTTATCATGTTGTCTATGGTGGTGAACTGTCTTCCGTATCAGGTAATTTATACATTTAATTTATACATTTAAAAGGTTATTTGAACATTGGATTGTTTTTGTTAGCCTTAAAGAATTCACCATCAATGTGATAGTGAAGCACCTCCTCTACAGGGCTGAGTAACTGTCCTGTATCAGAGGTCTCTAAGATATAATAGAGGCTAGATAATAGGCTTTATGTAGTCCAACCACCTGATTCCACAGGTGAATTATGTAATTGATGTGTATATAGATATGAATAGTGTAATCATTGTTTAGTTTACCTTTATTTAACTAGGCAAGTCACTGTTCAATGGCAGAACGACAGATTTGTACCTTGTCAGCTCAGGGGTTTGAACTTGCAACCTTCCGGTTACTAGTCCAATGCTCTAACCACTAGGCTACCCTGTCGCCCTGTTTAGTATGTGTTCATGCAGGTGTCATCTGCAAAATAGATCGCAATCTCAGCATGACTCCCTGCTTAAATAAAAGTTAAATAAAATAGTTATATATACAGTACCTGTCAAAGGTTTGGACACACCTACTCATTCAAGGGTTTTTCTTTATCTTGACTATTTTATACATTGTAGAATAATAGTGAATACTTTTCAACTATGAAATAACACATATGGAATTATGTAGTAAACAACATTTTTTTAACTAAAAAAAATATATTTTGTGTTTTAATTTCTTCAAAGTAGCCAACCTTTGCCTTGATCACAGCTTTGCACACTCTTGGCATTCTCTCAATTAGATTAATGAGGTAGTCGCCTGGAATTATTCATTGCGATCTCCAGAGGTGGGACCAAGTCATTGTTTTACAAGTCACAAGTAATTCTCAAGTCTTAGCACTCAAGTGCTAGGTCAAGACCCAAGTCAAGACAGGCAAGTCCGAGTCAAGTCTCAAGTCATAATGTGCTCGTCACCAAATGTAATACCATTTCATATTTTTTACAAGAGTAATAGTTAGTATATTACATTTACGCAAATCATGAATGCTTTAAAATATATATATATATTTATTACTTTCCAAATAATCATTACATTTCCATGGAAATACATGGGTAGCCATGAGAAAGACCCCCCCATAGCGATCAACTATCGAAGATCACTATGGGGCGCTATCGGGCGATGTAGGCTTGTACACAATCGTCCAAACTTAACACACAACACACACACACCCTCTCTGTGTGTGGTTACAGTAGGCTAACGTATATAAATGGTTCTAGGAACAGCAGTAACATCAGGCAGTATTTAGGCTACCAACTGCCTAGCAGTTGTAGCTCAATCTTGGTGCAATGATCACGTTCCCGCACTGACTGACTGTGTGGAGGCTCATTGACTTAATGTTACATTAGCCTACATGCGTCACAAGCAAAGTTATATATAGCTGTCGGCTATATTAGCCACGACTTACCGTTCTTTGTGCAGCTTCAAATGTCGAACAAAGTTGCAAGTTGTTGCATCTCTGTCTAATTTTCTTCCCACATGTTTTGCAAGTTGCAATTAATTTTTTGTTGACTACAGCATAGACTTTATATCCAAAATTAATAATTTGGGGTATCATCTCTCCAAGGGCTCTGACTGAATTCACCCACCGACATTCCTCTGCATTGCCACGCACAAGTTTGTCTCAGCTGGCACAATTTGATTGGCTGCAGTGTGATTCAAACTATAATCTGTTAAATGAAGAGTTGATGAGCTGCACACTTTTTAAAAGCATTTTTAATATTTGGGCTTGGGGAGGGTATCAAGTCAGTTCGAGTCAAAGGGCTCAAGTCCAAGTTAAAACCTCTTTGGGCTAGGGGGCAATATTTTCACGTCCGAATGAAAAGCGTGCACAAAGTAAACTGTTAGGCCCAGAAACTAGGAAATGCATATAATTGGTAGATTTTGATAGAAACACTCTAAAGTTTCTAAAACTGTTAAAATTATGTCTGTGAGTATAACAGAACTGATATGACAGGCGAAACCCCGAGGACAAACCAACCCCCCCCCAAAAAAAATCAGCTTACCACTATTTTCAATGGCTAGTACTAAAATTATAAGCTCAAGTCTTCCCAAATTGCAGTTCCTAGGGCTTCCACTAGATGTCAACAGTCTTTAGAAAGAGTTTCAGGCTGGTTTTTGGAAAAATGAGCCAGAAATTGTAGTTTTTCTAGGTGGCTCCCATTTTGGCCTTAATGTTTCCAAGCGCGTGGAGGAAAGCGCGTTCTTTCTTGTTTATCTCCAGTAAAGACAAGAACGATTCTCCGTCTTAAATTTTGTTTATTTACGTATTAGGATATCTAAAGTTTGGTTATAAACGTTGTTTGACTTGTTTGGAAAAATGTATTTGTAACTTTTTGGGATTCATTTTGTATGCATTTTGACGGAGGGAAACTGATTGGATTATTGACTGAAGCGCGCCAGCTAAAACCATGAGTTTTTATGGATATAAAGCAGGTCATTATCGAACAAAAGGACCATTTGTGATGTAACTGAGACCTTTTGGATTGCCAACAGAAGAAGATAATCAAAGGAAATGCATGCTTTATATCGCTATTTCTGACATTCGTGTCACACCTCCCTGGTTGACATATGTTTGTCATGAATTTGTATGATGGGGCACTGTCCTCAGAAAATCGCATGGTTTACTTTCGCCGTAAAGCCTTTTTGAAATTTGACACGGCGGCTGGAATAACAAGAAGTTAAGCAAACCATGTCCTCTATAATATATTTAATTTTAGTTAGTGCAATTCTTTTAACAAATATTTAACTTAATTTTAACATTCCCTCATAAAGATCACATGTTCAATTTTATATATATATTTTCTCCAATCTTCAGAGGTTAAATTAAGAGAAAGAACTATACAAGTTTACAATTGAAGTAACCATTTAACCATTTAATCTTAAATCAGCCATACCTACCCTTCTGGGGAACTAAGATTGTTGCGAGCAGCAGGGAGGGACAAACTAAAACAAGCTTAACAAATCATTTGAACTTATTTGCCTACGATATGACACCGCCTGTCTGTGCTCTGCTCGACGTCTAAAATTGTACCCTATACACTATATAGTATAGTACACTAATTTTGTTCAGGGCCCGTAGGTCTCTGGTCAGAAATAGTTCACTTTATAGGGATTAGGGTGCCATTTTGGATGCACAATGGTTTACAATACAAGATTGAGATGACATGACACTCAGTTGTGGCAAGGCAGGAAAGGGTAGAGATGTGAATATTTAGTATCAGGTTATCAGGTCCAGCATCTGTGAGAGACACAATACACCACACTTCAGAGAACAGAGACACAGCATCAATAGGCTACAGGTGAGATAAATCATTTTTTCATTTGAATTCAAATTTAGATTGATGTAGATTGATGTAGCTTTTGAACAAAAACACAACACATGTAGAAAATAAAATATTTTAATCTGAATATTGGCAATTATGAAAATATATGGACACGTTATGATATTTCATGTTTACAAAGTGATCATGTGTAGTGCATTTTTTATCGACAAAGGATTGTAACAGTTTCTCTTAATTAGCTTCCTCGGGATCTTTGAGTGCTTCATTGTGATTCTAAAAATGCTGCAGACATAGTTGATGGAACTCAGAGTTTTACATGTATTTTTCAACCAGGGTAAACCAAAGGCTTCAGCAGAGTAATATCTAAGATCCTATTGCCTTGTGCATATATAAGATGAGTTAAGTCTGCAATTATAGCAAGATTAAATACTTTGCATGATCCTGCTGCTTGTATAACTTTCCTCCTCTCCCCCTCCCTTTCTCGTCTCTCTCTCCCCCTCCTTCTCTCTTTACCCTCCCTCCCGCCTTCTGTCACTTTATCTCTCTCTACCTCTACCTCTCTCTCTCCCTCTGTACCTCTCTCTCTTTGTCTCCTTTCTTACAGTTCTCAAGAATTGTCACACATTACAGTTGATATGAACTTATCTACAGTCAATGATTCATCCACATCTCCTCCCATCTCCCTCATTGATCCGGGTGTACAGGGTGTTCAAGTGGCACATTTTGTCCCCATGTTAACTGCTTCCTATGCAATCAACATCATCCTGGGTCTCCCCACCAATGTCTACATCCTGTGGCTGATATTGACCGGAGCGGGAGGGACGATGGCCTCAGAGTTCTTTGCTCTCAACCTGACCGTGTCTGAGACCCTCTTCTGTCTCTTTAATGCCGTCCGCATAGCTGAACTCCAGTCAGACAAACATGTCCAGTCTGATGTTGTCCACAAAGTTGCAGCATTTTCTTTTGGGTTAATTTTCTCTGGTCGTCCCCTGTTCCAGTGCTGTATCTGTTTAGAGCGCTACCTGGCGGTGGTCCACCCTGTGGTCTTCCTGAAGTACAAACCCCTGAGATACAGGGTGGGGTGTTGTAGTGTTGTCTGGCTGATGGTGCTTGGGTCCTGCTGTCTATCTTTGTTTGAGAATCTTACACCAGTGTCGTTCTACTCTGGCCTTGTCCAGTCACTGGTCTATTTTATGCTGATGTCATTCTGCTGCATCTCAGTTCTCTGGGCTCTGAAACGTCCAGGGCCGGGGGATGGGGACAGGGAGGGGACAAACAGCATTAAGATGAAGGCCTTTAAGATCATTTTGATTATCTTGGTGTATGCTACTGTGTCTCAACTCCCAGTGGTAGTGACGGTTCTGACTCATAAATACATTCCCTACATTAACTTTTTTACAGGCATGGCCATTTCTTATGGCATCGTCTTAATCTCTGGGTTTGTGCAGCCCCTTCTCTACCTCCACAGGGTTGGGAAGCTGCCCTGTATCGGAGGTCTCTAAGACAAAAAGTCTAAATCTCTTCAACCAATTAGTGCTTTAAAAATGTTCTATATTACTGATTTTGTTTCCAAAGTAATAATGTTTGAATATATTTCCAATGTAATCAGTAGAAAGTGATGGTTTGATTTCCCCATGTTTTGTTCTGATAATATTGGGTCTGTGATGTATGTACCCACATACTATAGAATGTAAACCAGCCCAAGAACTTCCTAAATCGTCCACATGTATCATTGAAATGTTGATATACAGGCTGGCATTAAATCTGATTGCAATAGTAGACAATGCAGCTTTAAAGGCAATGTTGTTCGCAGAGATGACATTCAAGGTAAATGCTGCACATTTACATGCCTTGAAAGGTCAAGCGTGATATAGCATGATTTTGTACTGAATTCTGGCCATAATTTACTTGTTTGTAAATAGACCTGGTGTCTTTCTGTTTCAACTTTAGCGTGATATTTATTGGCAGAGAGACAGACCATTCCACTGGATAATTCAGAAACAGACTGGCACCAAACATTTACATGTGTTTTCTTTTGAAATGGTAGATGGTGATTGTGCTTGAAAGTTACAATGTAGATATTGTTGGGTTGAAGAGATTAAATACATACATATTAAGCTGCTCCCTGTCTGTCTGTCTTCTTTTATGAGAAAAAATAAAATGCATGTCCGTATATATTTTTTATATAAATAAAAACAATAATTATAATAACTATTTTATTTCAGTGTATTTATCCTTCAAATCAATGGGCAGGTCCAGCTATGATGGTGTCATTAAATTGGAAGGAGGGATGGAGGGCGGAAGCTACGGAGGGAGGGAGTTAGGGTTGGAGACAGGGATGGAGTGCGGGACGCCTTCGTCAGCAGTAATGCACTAATTGGAAGTAGGCTGCCATCTGGGATGGGGCGGCAGGGTAGCCTAGTGGTTAGAGCGTTGGTCTAGTAACTGGAAGGTTGCAAGTTCAGATCCCCAAGCTGACATGGTACAAATCTGTCGTTCTGCTCCTGAATAGGCAGTTAACCCACTGTTCCTAGGCTGTCATTGAAAATAAGAATTTGTTCTTAACTGACTTGCCTAGTTAAATAAAGGTAAAATAAAAATGGGAGGGATTCATTCTTGCCTTTTAACTCTTTCTCCCTCTTTTACCACTTTCTTGTTTTTGGTCCAGACTGTCTCTCTCTCTGTGTTTCTCTCTCTCTAGCTCTCTCTCTCTCTCTCTCTCTCAAATTAAATACAATTTTACTTGTCACATGCGCCGAATACAACACCTTACAGTGAAATGCTTACTTACAAGCCCTAACCAACAATGCAGTTAAATAATACATAAAAGTAACTAATAATTAAATAGCAGCAGTGAAATAACAATAGCGAGGCGATATACAGGGGGTACCGGTATAGAGTCAATGTGCGGGGGCACTGGTTAGTCGAGGTAATATGTACATGTAGGTAGAGTTATTAAAGTGACTATGCATAGATAATAACAGAGAGTAGCAGCAGTGTGAAAGAGATGGGGGTGGGCAATGCAAGTTGTCTGGGTAGCCATTTTATTAGATGTTCAATAGTCTTATGGATTGGTGGTAGAAGTTGTTTACAAGCGTCTTGAATCTAGACTTGACGCTCCGGTACTGCTTATCGTGCGGTAGCAGAGAGAACAGTCTATGACTTGGGTGGCTGGAGTCTTCGACAATTTTTGGGGGGCCTTCCTCTAACACCTCCTGGTATAGAGGTCCTGGATCGCAGGAAGCTTGTTCCCAGTGATGTACTGGGCTGTACACACTACCCTCTGTAGTGCCTTGCGGTCGGAGGTTGAGCAGTTGCCGTAGCAGGCAGTGATGCAACCAGTCTGGATGCTCTCGATGGTGGAGCTGTAGAAGCTTTTGAGGATCTGAGGACCCATGACAAGTCTTTTCACTTTCCGGAGTTTTGCTCATGCCCTCTTCATGACTGTCTTGGTGAGCTTGGAACGTGTTAGTTTGTTGGTTATTTGGACACCAAGGAACTTGAAGCTCTCAACCTGCTCCACTACAGCCCCGCCCATGAGAATGGTGGCATGCTCAGTCTTCCTTTTCCTGTAGTCCAAAATCATCTCCTTCGCCTTGATCATGCTGAGGGAGAGGTTGTTGTCCTGGCACCACGACAACGATATGCTGTCTCGTTGTTGCTGGTGATCACTGTTGTGCCATCGGCAAACTTAATGATGGGGTTGGAGTTGTGCCTGGCGCCGACAGAGATGGCCGCCTCGCTTCACGTTCTCAGGAAACTATGCAGAATTTTGATTTTTTTTAATGTATTATTTCTTACATTGTTACCCCAGGAAATCTTAAGTTTTATTACATACAGCCGGGAGGAAATATCGGATATAAGAGCAAAGTCAACATACCAACATTACGACCAGGCATACGACTTTCCCGAAGTGGATCCTATGGTTGGTCTGTTTGGTCCACCACCCAGGACAATGGATCGGGCCTCAGCCGGCGACCAAAAACAACGGCGCCGCATGAGGGGCAGAAGAAGAGGTCTTCTGGTCAGGCTCCGTAGACGGGCACATCGTGCACATCTCCCAAGTTTACTATTTGCCAACGTCCAGTCTCTTGACAACAAGGTAGACGAAATCTGAGCAGGGGTTGCCTTCCAGAGAGACAACAGAGATTGTAACGTTCTTTGTTTCACAGAAACGTGGCTCACTCGAGACACGCTATAGGAGTCGGTACAGTCACCTGGTTTCTTCACGCATCGCGCTGACAGAGACAAACATCTCTCTGGTAAGAAGAAGGGCGGGGGTGTATGCCTTATGATTAATGAGACGTGGTGTGATCATAACATCATACATGAACTCAAGTCCTTTTGCTCAACTGCATCAGATGACCTGGCCTCCACAATCACCTGACCTCAACCCAATTGAGATGGTTTGGGATGAGTTGGATCGCAGCATGAAGGAATAGCAGCCAACAAGCTCAGCATGTGTGGGAATTCCTTCAAGACTATTGGAAAAGCATTCCTCATGAAGCTGGTTGAGAGAATGCCAAGAGTGTGTCAAGCTGTCATCAAGGCAAGGGGAGGCTACTTTGAAGAATCTAAAATATATTTTTATTTGTGAGACACATTTTTGGTTACAGCATGATTTCATGTATTATTTCATAATTCTGATGTCTTCACTATTAATCTACAATGTTGAAAATAGTGAAATAAAGAAAACCCCTTGAATGAGTGTCAAAACCTTAGACTTGTACTGCACCAATTCTTAATTAATGAAGTCAATGATCAGGTACCACTATTATGGTGTCATACAATTGTTTTAAATAACATTTTATACTTACGCAATGACTGCCGTATTGTGTCACTAGGGCCTGAAGGTTTTCCTGACCTTTAAATCTGAACCTTTAAACACGCCCTATCCGTCCACAACACATTCTCCTGAGCACAACATATTCTCTTCAACCATACTAAATATACCTTAGTGTTGTCATAACCAGTTGAAACCATTTGCATGTCAGGTATGGTCCATTAACCTCTCTGGGATCGTTCGGGACGCTAGCATCCCACCTCGCCAACAGCCAGTGAAATTGCAGGGCGCCAAATTCAAACAACAGAAATCTCATAATTAAAATTCCTCAAACATGCAAGTATTTTACACCATTTTAAAGATACACTTCTTGTTAATCCAACCACAGTGTCCGATTTCAAAAAGGCTTTACGGCTAAAGCACAACATATCCTTATGTTAGGACAGCGCCTAGTCACAGAAAGCATTCAGCCATTTTTCAAGAGAGGTGTCACAAAAAGCAGAAATATAGATCAAATTAATCACTAACCTTTGACGATATTCATCAGATGCCACTCCCAGGGCTCAATGTTACACAATACATGTTTTGTTTGATAAAGTTCATATTTATATCCAAAAAACTCAGTTTACGTTGGCGCCATGTTCAGAAATGCCTCCAGAACATCCGGAGAAATTGCAGAGAGCCACATCAAATAACAGAAATACTCATCATAAACTTTGATGAAAGATACATGTTTTACATAGAATTAAAGATAAACTTGTTCTTAATGCAACGGCTGTGTCAGATTTTAAAAAAGCGGCAAAAGCGGCAAAAAGCACAATATTCAATAATCTGAGTACAGCGTTCAGCCACCAAAGCAAGCCATACAGTTACCCGCCAAATTGTGGAGTCAACAAAAGTCAGAAATAGCATTATAAATCTTCACTTACCTTTGCTGATCTTCATCGGAATGCACTCCCAGGACTCCCACTTCGACAAGAAATGTTTGTTTTGTTCGATTACGTCCATATTTATGTTCACACGTTTAGTTCACTATTCCAAAGGCACAATGCGCGAGCGCAAAATCCAGACGAAAAGTCAAAAGAGTTCCATTACAGTTTGTAGAAACATGTTAAAAGATGTTTACAATCAATCCTTAGGGTCTTTTTACAATACATCTTCAGTAATATTCCAACCGGACAATAGCGTATTCATTACAGAGGAAAAATAAGGAATGGCGCACCCGTGTGACCGCACAGTAAACAACTCATTGGCCTCAGCCTAGTCCACTTTTTGAAACAGCTCTTATTCGGCCCCTTCCACAATTGAAGCCTTAAACAACTTTCTAAAGACTGTTGACATCTGCTGGAATCCTTGGGAAGTGCAATCTGGCCCCATAGACACAGCATATTGGATAGGCAATCACTTAAATGAAACTACAAACCTCAGATGTTGAAGAAAACAGGTACAAAAGTATCTATATCCACCATAAAACAAGTCTTACATCGATATAACCTGAAAGGCCGCTCAGCAAGGAAGAAGCCACTGCTCCAAAACCGCCATCAAAAAAGCCAGACTACATTTTGCAACTGCACATGGGGACAAAGATTGTACTTTTTGGAGAAATGTCCTTTGGTTTGAAGAAACAAAAATAGAGCTGTTTAATAATGACCATTGTTTTGTTTGCAGGAAAAAGGGAGGGGGCTTGCAAGCCAAAGAACACCATCCCAACCGTGAAGCCCGGGGGTGGCAGCATCATGTTGTGGGGGTGCTTTGCTGCAGGAGGGACTGGTGCACTTCACAAAATAGATGGCGTCATGATGTAGGAAAATTATGGGGATATATTGAAGCAACATCTCAAGACATCAGCCAGGAAGTTAAAGCTTGTTCGCAAATGGGTCTTCCAAATGGACGTTCACCCCAAGCATACTTCCAAAGTTGTGGCAAAATGGCTTCTTATGGCTGCAATCCCGTTAACGGGATCGGTATGACAACAGCCAGTGAAAGTGCAGGGCGCCAAATTCAAATAACAGAAATCTTATCATTAAAATTCCTCAAACATACAAGTATGTCATACCATTTTAAAGGTAATCTTGTTGTTAATCCCACCACAGTGTCTGATTTCAAAAAGGCTTTACAGCGAAAGCACCACAAACGATTATTTTAGGTCACCGCCAAGTCACAGAAAAACACAGCCATTTTTCCAGCCAAAGACAGGAGTCAGAAAAAGCAGAAATAGAGATAAAATGAATCACTAACCTTTGATGATCTTCATCAGATGACACTCATAGGACTTCATGTTACACAATACATGTATGTTTTGTTCGGTAAAGTTCATATTTATATTTTAAAAAACTCAGTAAACATTGATCAAAAATCAAGTGTTATTCATGGAATTTTAGATCCACTTCTCCTTATTAATGCAACCGCTGTGTCAGATTTCAAAAAATCTTTGCGGAAAAAGCAAACCATGCATAATCTGAGGTCGGCGCTCAGAGCCCAATCAAGACCAAAATATATTTGCCATATTGTGGAGTCAACAGAAGTCAGAAATAACATTATAAATATTCACTTATCTTTGATGATCTTCATCAGAATGCACTCCCAGGAATCCCAGTTGCACAATAAATGTTTGATTTGTTCGGTAATGTCCATCATTTATGTCCAAATAGCTACCTTTGTTAGGGCGTTTGGTAAACAAATCCAAAGTCACGAAGCGCATTCACTAAAAGCACACAAAATGTAAAAAAGTTCCATTACAGTCAGTAGAAACATGTCAAACGATGTATTGAATAAATCTTCAATAATGTTCCAACCGGAGAATTCCTTTGTCTTCAGAAATGAGATAGAACAGAGCTCACTCTCACATGAACGTGCATGGTCAGCGCATGTTCAGGTCATGGTAGACCTTAATCAATCCCCTCCCATTCGGCCCCACTTCACAGTAGAAGCATCAGATAAGGTTCTAAAGACTGTTGACATCTATTTGAAGCCTTAGGAAGTGCCAAATGACCCATATCCCACTGTGTATTCGATAGGCGATGAGTTGAAAAACTACAAACCTCAGATTTCCCACTTCCTGGTTGGATTCTTTCTCAGGTTTTTGCCTGCCATATGAGTTTTGTTATACTCACAGACATCATTCAAACAGTTTTAGAAACTTCAGAGTGTTTTCTATCCACATATACTAATAATTTGCATATATTAGCATCTGGGACTGAGGAGCATTCATCCAAGCTACTCAATACTGCCCCGCAGCCCTAAGAAGTTTAAAGGGCAACAAAGTCAAGGTATTGGAGTGGCCATCACAAAGCCCTGCCCTCAATCCTATGAAACATTTGTTCTGGCAGAACTGAAATAGTGATTGAGAGCAAGGAGGCCTACAAACCTGACACCAGCCCTGGCAGGAGGAATGGGCCAAAATTCACCCAAATTATTATGGAAAGTTTGTGGAAGGCTACTCAAAACATTTGATCCATGTTAAACAATTTAAAGGCAATGCTACCAAATACTAAGTGAGTGTTAGTAAAAGTCGACGAAATAAATAAAAGCTGAAATATATAATTCTCTCTACTATTATTCTGACAGTTCACATTCTTAAAATAAAGTGTTGATCCTAACTGACCTAAAACAGGGAAATTTTACTCGGATTAAATGCCAGGAATTGTGAAATTGAGTTTAAATGTATTTGGCTAAGGTGTATGTAAACTTCCGACTTCAACTGTATATGGTACTTTTCATTACAAGAAGATTCTCAACTTCTCAATTTGCCTAAATAATCCCTAGACCTCTGTGAAAGACAGAGCTTTACTTCACAGCTCCAGTAATTTGCATCAGCAGCCTGAGCCACTGGCCGTGTTTGTTTCTCCCTGTTGCTCAGCCACGTTGACTGTCTAATAATCAGTACACACTTGGAGCAGCGCTGACCTTGGATGTGTCCTGCATGACACCTTATTCCCATTTAGTGGATTACTTTTGACCAGAGCCCAAAGTGCTCTGGTTAAAAATAGTGCACTGTATAGGGAATAGGGTGCCATTTGGGACTTCGCTGCTTTACCTTCAAACAAAAGACCTAAACTAAACGTAAACCACAGAATCATTCGTTTTAAATCAATGTTCAGAACAGCCTTGTCAATAGGAATAGTAATGAAAACAGTTAACTATGCCGTTGAACCTATGATATGAATGGGTGTAATGCATCAATATCTTCTCATAAGACATCAGTTAAGCATTATGTAGATACTATCAGCGATAAGATGACAAAAATAACGTAATTGTTTGCCATTAGTCTTTATGTAACGGTTCTCTTTAGTTGAAGGAGAGGCGGACCAAAATGCGGCGTGATGATGATTCATGTTTGTTTAATAAAGGAAAACTATACATGAATAAACTACAAAAACAATGAAATGTGAAAACTCAAAACAGCCCTATCTGGTGCAAAACACAGAGACAGGAACAATCACCCACAAACACACAGTGAAACCCAGGCTACCTAAATATGGTTCCCAATCAGAGACAATGACGAACACCTGCCTCTGATTGAGAACCATATCAGGCCAAACATAGAACTAGACAAACTAGACAATTAACATAGAATGCCCAACCAGATCACACCCTGACCAACCAAAACATAGAAACATACAAAGCAAACTATGGTCAGGGTGTGAGACTTTAGTATCATTCTAACATTTATAATGTTATATAAACTGTCTTCTGTAGGACAGGGAACCCTCTAAGTCAATTGCTCTTCTGAGAAATGCTCAAGTTCTGTTAATTCCCAATGCATTGTTTTTAACTGTATACTTGTCAATTTATACTATGATCATGACCTTGAATATCACTCCCTCAGCATGGTGTTAGATCCTGACCCAATATTAAACAGGGTAGTCCCAAACTACCCTCTGTAGTGCGTTGAGGTCAGAGGCCGAGCAGTTGCCATACCAGGCAGTGTTGCAACCAGTCAGGATGCTCTCAATGGTGCAGATGTCAAAGTTTTTGAGAATCTGAGGACCCATGCCAAATCATTTTAGTTTCCTGAGGGGGAATAGGCTTTGCTGTGCCCTCTTCACGACTGTCTTTGTGTGTTTGGACCATTCTAGTTTGTTGGTGATGTGGACACCAAGGAACTTGAAGCTCTCAACCTGCTCCACTACAGCCCCATCGATGAGAATGGAAGCGTACTCAGTCCTCATTTTCTTGTAGTCCACATTCATCTCCTTAGTCTTGGTTACGTTGAAGGATATTTTGTTATTCTGGCACCACCCGGCAGGTCTCTGACCTCCTCCTTGTACTCTGTCTCGTCATTGTCGGTGATCAGGCCTACCACTGTTGTGTTATCTGCAAACTTAATGATGGTGTTAGAGTCGTGCCTGGCCACGCAGTCGTGGGTGAACAGTGACTACAGGAGGGGACTGAGCATGTACCCCTGAGGGGCTCCAGAATTGAGAATCAGCATTGCAGATGTGTTGCTACCTACCATCACCACCTGGGGGTGGCCCGTCAGGAAGTCCAGGATCCAGTTGCAGAGGGATGTGTTTAGTCCCTGGATCCTTAGCTTAGTGTTGATCTTTGAGGACACTATGGTGTTGAACGCTAAGCTGTAGTCAATGAATAACATTCTCTTGTAGGTGTTCCTTTTTTCCAGGTGGGAAAGAGCAGTGTGGAGTGGAATAGAGATTGCATCATCTGTGGATTTGTTTGGGCAGTATGGAAATTGGAGTGGGTATTGGGTTTGTGGGACAATGTTGTTGATGTGAGCCATTACCAGCCTTTCAAAACACTTCATGGCTACTGACCTGAGTGCTACGGGTTTGTAGTCATTTAGGCAGGTAGTCTTAGTGTTCTTGGGCACAGGGACTATGGTTGTCTGTTTGAAACATGTTGGTATTACAGACTCAATCAGGGACATTGAAAATGTCAGTTAAGACACCTGCCAGTTGGTCAGCACATGCCCGGAACACATGTCCTGGTAATCCGTTTGGAAGAGCATCGAGGTCCTGGTGTTCCTCTTTTGGCTCGCGAGCGGGACGTCCTGCAGGGTGGCTTCTCGGGCCTTCGGGATACCACAGTCTACAGTGCACCTGTTCATACATCGCGTGGCAGATGAGCTGTTCACCATGGTCAGCAGAGTCTGATTACCATTGACGGAGGAGGAGCACGAGAAGCGGGGGAGGGGTTTACCAGGCTTGCACGTCACCCATCCTGCTCCCGAAGAGCAGTTGGAGTGACCAATGGGTGCCATATAAGGATCAATGTTCCTGGAGAGCAGGAAGTCCAGTGCTGCGGAAACAGAAAGCTCTACACCTCAATGCAGCTACAGACTGTCTGCGACTCCTGGGGTAGATACATCGACATCTATGCTGGCTATTCCGGGTCCGTGAACAACTCACACTTTTCTTCTGGGCGATGGAGGTTACCTGTGTTTGGAAGAGCACATATCCATCATCACCCCGTACAAGAAGCCCTTGAAATTTGTAGCCCAGCACCTTTTTAACTTCCACCACCACAAGGGTCGATGCATCATTGAAATGGTCCTTCGGGTCGATGAAGGGCAATCTTCCTTCAAGCCCTAGAGGTGCATTTCTCTTTGTCCCATTGGTCATTGCCAGTTTCGCCGTCCTTCACATCTGTGTTGGTGTAGGGGATGTGTTGTCACCTGCTGATGATGAGAGGGTTGAAGAGGAGGAAGGAGAAGAAGAAAGAGAGGAGATACAGGGGGCTTTCAGTGGAAACACCACGCGGGGTGTCAGCCTCTCTGCAGAAGTGTCGGCTCATCGAGAGCAGTGACTTAACTTATACCTTGACTGACTGACTGGACGTATACCTTGATTTGTTGTCCTGATTGACCTTTCCTGTCATTGTTAATTATTACATCATTGAATGTCTAGTTGTATTGAAATGGGTTTGCAATCAGTTCTTCACCACTACTGACTCCTGTCATCCACTGGAGTCTTATTTGTGAACTTACCACAACGTATGTTATCACATGACTGTGTAAATGTAGTCAGATACCAATACAATACTTCATTCTTTCAACCAAACCTAACCCTAACCTTTGCCCTGAAGTTAACCCCTTACGCTACACCCATCTCCCCAAGACTAACCTCAACCTCAACCCCTAACCTTAGCACATAACTTTAGCTCTGAATTTAACACATTTGGATCCCTATGCCTAATCCTAACCTATGGATCTATCTGGTTGAAAATACACTTCATAAACTATATCTATTCTATTTATTTTTACTGTCACGTCACATAGCTAGTACGTCTCCTGTCTCTAGCTACTGTTTAGATGCAGTCACTTACAAAACCTCCTCAATCAGTCATAAACTGTGTATGGCCATTAGGTCCTGACAAACACAATCATTTGCATAGGTGTAATGACCTGCTGCACCTGTTTGTGACTCACAGGTGTACAAGCTGGGCCCCATAGACCTGGCTAGATTTCAGAACTCTGCAAATGGAAAATGTTTTGAATGAGGTTAAAACCAAAGATGAGCTTTCTAATTGGATACGGAATCCATTTCCATATGTTTTGCCCCTGTTATATTGTGCCTGTTGTGTATGACCCAGCATTTACAATGCCAGTCAAAAGTTTGGACACACCTAATCATTCAAGAGTTTCTTTATTTTTACTATTTCCTACATTGTATAATAAAAGTGAAGATATAACAACTATGAAATAACACAATCATGTAGTAACCAAAACACTGTTATACCAGCAAAATAGTAGAAAATAGCCTTCACTGAGTAGGTGTGTCCAAACGTTTGATTGGTACTGTAGGTGAAATAATAATAATATTATGTACAAAATTACAATACCCAAAAGGCAAACTATCAATGGAATGACTCCATTTCATCAGAGATCACTGATAGAGGACAGTGTCCAAGCCATGGGGAGGAAGAGGAGGGGCTAACACAGGACAGCGACCCAGCCCTGTGGAGGTAGAAGAGGGACTGATACAGAAATGTGTCCAAGCCCTGTGGAGGTAGAGGAGAGGCTGATACAGGACAGTGTAACAGCCCCGTGGAGATAGAAGAGGGACTGATACAGGACAGTGTGACATCCCCGTGGAGATAGAGGAGGGACTGATACAGGACAGTGTAACATCCCCGTTGAGATAGAAGAGGGACTGATACAGGACAGTGTAACAGCCCCGTGGAGATAGAGGGGCTGATACAGGACAGCATCCTAGCCCTGTGGATGTAGAAGGGCTGAAACATGACAGTGTTCTAGCCCTGTTTAGGTATAGGAGGGGCTGATTCAACACAGCATCCCAGCCTTGTTGAAGTATAGGAGGGGCTGAGACAGCACTGTGTTCCAGCCCTGTGGATGTTGAGGAGGGGCTGACACAGGACACTGAACCAGCCCTGTTGAAGTAGAGGAGGAACAGATATTGGACATTGTACCAGACGCGTGGATGAAGAGGACACTGTACCAGCCCTGTAGAGGTAGAAGAGTGTCTGAAACATAACAGGTTCCCAGCCCTGTGGAGGTAGAGGAGGGGCTGATACGGAACAGTGTCCCATTCCTGTAGAGGTAGAGCATTTGCTGATATTGGACAGTGTCCCAGCCCTGTGGAGGTAGAGGAGGGGCTGATACAGAACAGTGTCCCATTCCTGTAGAGGTAGAGGATTTGCTGATATTGGACAGTGTCCCAGTCCTGTGGAGAGAGTGGAGAAGCTAAAACACAAAAGTGTCCCTGCCCTGTAGAGGTAGATGAGGGTCTGATACATGACAGGATCCCAGCATTGTTTAGGTATAAGAGGGGCTGATGGGACTGTGCCCAAGCCCTGTGGAGGTAAAAGGGGGACAGATACAGGACCGTTTACCTGGCTTGTTTAGGTAGAGGAGGGGCTGATACAGGACAGTGTCCCAGCCCTGTTGAGGTAGAGGAGGGGCTGAAACATGACAGTGTCCCAGCACAGTTTATGTAGGGCAGAGGCTGAAACAGCACTGTGTCCCAGATTTGTGTATGTAGAAGAGGGGCTGAAACAGCACTGTGTCCCAGCCCTGTGGATGTAGAGGAGGGGCTGATACAGGATGGTGTCCCAGCCCTGTTAAGGTAGAGGAGATGCTGATACAGAACTGTGTCCCAGCCCTGTTGAGGTAGAGGATGGGCTGACACAAGACAGTGTCCCAGACCTGTGGAGGAAGAGGAGAGGCTGATACAGGACAATGTACCAGCCCTGTGGAGGTAGAGGAGGAACCGACAAAGAACAGTGTACCAGCCCTGTGGATGAAGAGCAGGAGCTGAAACATGACAGTGTCCCAGCACATTGTAGGTAGAGAAGGGTCTGATACAACACAGTGTCCCAGCCCTGCGGATGTAGAGGAGGGGCTGATACAGGACACTATACCAGCCTTGTGGAGGTAGAGGGAATTATATTGCAATGTGTCCAAGCCCTGTGGATGTAGAGGGGCTGACACAGAACCCTGTAACAGCCCCATGGAGGTGGAGGAGGGACAGACACAGAACAGTGTACCAGCTCTGTGGATGAACAGGAGGTGCTGAAACATGCCAGTTTCCCAGACCTGTTTAGGTAGAGGAGGGGCCAATACAGAACTGTGTCCTAGCCCTGTGGATGTAGTGGAGTGTGCTGATACAGGACAGTGTCCCAGCCCTGTTGAGGTAGAGGATGGTCTGATACAGGACACTGACCAAGCGTTATGGAGGTAGAGGAATGGCTGATACAGGACAGTGTCCCAGCCCTGTTGAGGTAGAGGACAGGCTGATACAGGACAGCGTCCCAGTCCTGTTGAGGTAGAGGAGTGCCTGATACACACAATTCCACAGATCAAAATGATGGAGAAAGAAATGGATAATGAGAAAACAGCACAACCGGATCTAGGACATTGTACAAAGACATAATTACTATCACAGAGAGGACGTTCACCATCATGGACACAAGAATCATCAACATGAACTTAAACATTAGGATGATGTAGTTAAAAAATATATTTTTTAGGCCTTGAGGCAACTGAGACATGGATTGTGTGTAAGTGCCATTCAGAAAGTGAATGGGCAAGACAAAAGAATGAAGTGCCTTTTAACAGGGTTTGGCAGTAAGTGCCAACAGCAGGGTTTGAGTGTGTCAAGAACTGCAACAATGCTGGGATTTTCATGCTCAACAGTTTCCTGTGTGTATCAAGAATGGACCACAACCCAGAAGGGATGTATATCTGAATGGTACATCAACATACTACTAGACTTTCTTGGTTAACTTCTTGTGGCTGCAGGGGCAGTATTGAGTAGCTTGGATGAAAGGTGCACAGAGGTGCCCAGAGATAGCGGCCTGCTCCTCAGTCAGAGTTGCTAATATATGCATATTATTAGTAGTATTGGATAGAAAACACTCTGAAGTTTCTAAAACTGTTTGAATGATGTCTGTGAGTATAAAATAACTCATATGGCAGGCACAAACTTGAGAAAAAAATCCAAACAGGAAGTGGAAATTCTGAGGCTGGTCGATTTTCAACCAAGATAGCATTGAAATCACAGCGAGATATGAATGAGTTTGCACTTCCTACGGCTTCCACTAGATGTCAACAGTCTGCAGAACTTTGTCTGATGCCTCTACTGTGAAGGGGGGCCTAATGAGAGGAGAATTAGTCAGGTCTGCCACGAGGTGACCATAATCTAACCATACACGTTCACATGAGAGGGAGCTCTGTTCCATCGCTCATCTGAAGTCAATGGAATTCTCCGGTTGGAACGTTATTCAAGATTTATGTCAATCTTTTAGGGATCCATTCAACCCCTTTCCCGCTCGAATCCCGTTGACGGGATTGCTTTGACCACATCCAGTGAAATTGCATCACGCCAAATGATGCAAAAATCAGAAATAACGATAAAATGCATGCCTTACCTTTGAAGATTTTCTTCTGTTAGCACTCCAAAATGTCCCAGAAACATCACAAATGGTCATTTTTTTAGATAAATTCCTTCTTTATATCCCTAAAATGGCCATTTATTTGGCGCGTTTGATTCAGAAATACACCGGTTTCAACTCGCCCAACATGCCTACAAAGTATCTAATAAGATACCTGTAAACTTGGTCCAAACGTTTCAAACAACTTTCCTAATCCAACCTCAGGTACCCTAAAACGTAATAATCGATACAATTTAAGACGGGATATACTGTGTCTAATACAGAATGAAAACTAAATCAAGCGCATTCCAGGTTGCGCGAACCAGAAGACTTGAGTCACTCTGAGTGACACATGGAAAGAACAGGACTAATTCATCATTTCTCAAAAGAAAAACATCAACCAATTTGTAAAGACTGTTGACATCTAGTGGAAGCCATAGGAAGTGCAACCATAATCCTATTAAAAAGGGCTTCCCATAGAAATAATGGAAAACAGATTGACCTCAAAAACATTTTTCCCTGGATGGATTTTGCTCAGGGTTTTCTAATGGAAAGAGCATGTGTTCTTAATGTTATTGAAGTACATTATAATATGAATATTTATTTGGTATTATAATTATTTTTATTATTTATTATTAATATACAGACATATTTTTTATTTATCCTCTTTTAAAGAAGACAGACAGACAGACAGACAGGAAGTTCCTTAATAAGTATTTATTGATTCACAACAACTACAACAATATCTACAATGTAACTTTCAAACATTATCATTATCCATCATCTCAAGAGAAAACACATGTAAATGTTTGGTGCCAGTCTGTTTCTGAATTAGCCAGTGGAATTTTCTTTCTCTCTGCCAATAAAAACATCACAAAAAAAGAGGAAACCAGAATGAAACCAGGCCTACAAACAAGTATATTATGGCCAGGATTCAATACAAAACCATGCTACATCACGGTTGACATTTAAAGGTCATTTCTAATTGAGCCGACTTGTAGCATTTACCTTGAGTGTCGTCTCCATGAACACAGTAAAACAGACATTGTCTACAAGTGCGACCGGATTGAATCCTGGCCTGTAAATCTCAATTGTATTGCTAAATATGGACAATTTGTGAAGTTTGTAAGCTGGTTCACGCTCTATATAAGTACACAAACTGTAGACTCAATATTATCAAAACATAATCTACAAAATTTGAACCAGCACTTTCTGGGATTACATTGGAAATACATTCAGACATCATGGATTGGAAAACAATAAAATCCACGTGGGAACAAAACTGTACATTAATCTCACAAATGAATCTGGAAAAACATAAATATAATGACATATCCAACATTTTTATAGCACTAATTGGGTGAAGAGACTTTGACCTTTTGTCTTAGAGACCTCTGATACAGGGCAGCTTCCCAACCCTGTGGAGGTAGAGGAGGGGCTGCACAAACCCAGAGATGACACGGATGCTGAAACAAATGGCCATGCCTGAATAAAAGTCCATTACAGGAATGTAACTTTGAGTCAGTGTCATCAATGCCAGTGGGAGTTGAGACACCACAGCATAAACCAGGATAATCAAAATGATCTTAAAGGCCTTCATCTTAATGCTGTTTGTCCCCTCCCTGTTCCCATCCCCCGGCCCTGGACGTTTCAGAGCCCAGAGAACTGAGAGGCAGCAGAATGACATCAGAGAAAAATAGATAATTGTCTGGGCAAAGACAGTGTATACGAAAGGTGGTAAATCAAACTCAAACATACACAGACAGCAAGAACCAAGAACCATCAGCCAGACAACACTACAACACCCCGCCCTGTATCTCAGGGGTTTGTACTTCAGGAAGACCACAGGGTGGACCACCGCCAGGTAGCGCTCCACACAGATACAGCACTGGAACAGGGGACGGCCAGTGAAAGTTAGCCCAAAGGAAAAATCTCCAACTTTTTGGAGAAAATCAGACTGGATGTAGAGTTCAGACATGCTGATGGTATTACAGAGGCAGAAGATGATCTCAGACAGGGTCAGGTTGAGAGAGAAGAACTCTGAGGCCATCGTCCCTCCAGCTCCAGTCAGTATCAGCCACAGGATGTAGAAATTGGTGGGGAGACCCAGGATGATGTTGATTGAAAATGAAGAAGTATGAATGTGGATAGAATTTGCCAAATGGAAAGCCGGTACACCTGGCTCCATAAGAGAGCTAGGAGAAGGGGTGGACGTGTCATTGACCTTAGTTGAGTACATCTCAACAACACGGGTAACTGTAATGTGTGAAAGTTCCTGAGATCTTTAAGGGAAAAAAAAGAAAGACAGACAGACAGACAGACAGACAGACAGACAGACAGACAGACAGACAGAGACAGACAGACAGACAGACAGACAGACAGACAGACAGACAGACAGACAGACAGACAGACAGACAGACAGATAGACAGATAGATAGACAGACAGACAGACAGAGATAGATAGACAGACAGACAGATAGATAGACAGACAGACAGATAGATAGATAGATAGATAGATAGATAGATAGATAGATAGATAGATAGATAGATAGATAGATAGATAGATAGATAGATAGATAGATAGATAGATAGATAGATAGATAGATAGATAGATAGATAGATAGATAGATAGATAGATAGATAGATAGATAGATAGATAGATAGATAGATAGATAGATAGATAGATAGATAGATAGATAGATAGATAGATAGATAGATAGATAGATAGAGGGAGAGAGGGAGAGAGGGAGAGAGGGAGAGAGGGAGAGAGGAGGATTGTTATACAAACATCATCAACATATCAAAGTATTTCTGTCTATAAACTTTCAGTCATTACTGATCTAAATATGAATTTATAATAATTATGTTAGCATTGCAATAGGGTGTTAGGTTTTACTCTGGTAAAGACAGTTGTTTTGACCTGGTTGACAAATACATGTAAAACGCTGAGTACCGTCAATTACTACTATCACAATGAGGCACACAAAATCCATGATGAAGTTAAATTAAGAAAGATGCTTTCTAACATTCCTTTGTAGATAATATATGCAGTAGAGATGATCACTTTGTAAACATGATGAAATATCAAAATGTGTCCACAAATTTACATAAATATCCAATAATCCAATTAAAAACATATATTTCTCCATCTTATGCTTTTGCTCACAAGCTACATCTATCTATATGAATTAAAGTTGAAATTAAAATATTTAAAATGATTAATTATTTCATTAAAAACTAAAGTTTTAGCTAACCTGTATAGATCCAGCGTCCCTCTCCCCTGGGGTGTGGTGTGGTTGTCTGTCACTGGTGCTGTAATAATACTGTATATGCAAATCTCTGCCTGACCCTGCCCTGCTCTGACACACCTGAGTGACACGTCAACCTAATGATTTAGACCAGACTGCATCCAAAAGGCACGCTAATCCCTATATAGCACACTACTTTTGATCAGAGCACTATGGCCCCTAGTCAAAAGTAGTGCACTACATAAGGTATAGGGTGCCATTTCAGACGTCGACCAAAGCACCAACAAGAGGAGTGTCAGTTTGTAGGCATATAAGATGCACTCTTGGTTTAAAGCAGGTATATGACAACTTGGTCAGCCAAGACTCTCTTAAAAAACCTACAAATACTAATAAACTAAAAAGAAGCAACACATTTCACTCCAATTAACAAATGAACAGTTAGAAAATTATTTATAGAGAATGTGGAATCCAGGAAATATTGGAGGTAGCAAACTAATTAACAATTGTTTTTCAATTGTGTTTTCTTTCAATGACTGGTCAAAAGTGCTTTACAGTAAAATATTAAAGTTGCAACTTTCAGTTTCTATCTGCTCTAGAAGGGTCCCTGATCAGAGATTAGACACAGTTTCTATCTGCTCTAGAAGGGCCCCTGATTAGACCTAGTTTCTAGTCTAATAGGTTGACTATGAGAGTTACCAAGAGGAAGATGTTGTATCCAGAAACAGGGAACTCTGGGAGGTATGCGTAAAAAGCACTGGTGAATGCCGCTACACCTCCCCAGACCGATGCCACCAACCCCAACCTGTATCTCAGGGGTTTGTACTTCAGGAAGACCACAGGGTGGACCACCGCCAGGTAGCGCTCTACACAGATACAGCAGTGGAACAGGGGCGGCTGCAGTAGATGATGGCATAAGGCAAGACGATGGTTTCTACATAGTGTTGAAGGCCAGCGACGATGAGATGGATGGTGGTTACGACCGAACGCACAGGCAGAAGATGAGCTCAGCGGCTGCAATGTTGAAAATGAAGATCTCAGAGGCCAAGGCGTTGCCATTAGTGATCAGCCACAGGACGTAGCCAAAGATAGGTACGCCGAGAACAAAGTAGACCATGCTGATGGATACATTGACGGGAAGGTTACTGGCACATAAGTTCCAGAATCCAGGGGAATAGGAGGAGGCATTTCCACCTGTGGTGTTCATATCTTCAGAGGAAGTACTGGAGAGAATGAAAGATTACTTGAGTTTTATTTCAGTATGCATGCCAGCTAAGTGCTGCTGAATATGTACTGAATACATTAGGAAATTCAGGAAAACTAAACAAATCAATACATTTCAGCGGTTAGCTCATATAGAAATGAAGTCATGGATGTGATCATTAATCAGCGATGAGAGATAGCTTGTGAGAATTCTATTCCGGGATCTATTATTGGGAATTTATATCACTGATATGGTTTATTCATGGAAGAAAATATCCCCTTTTGCTTCTCTGAAGCATGAAGATAATTTAATTAGCATAAAGTTATACACTATATCTCTATTTGAATAAAAACACGTAAATATTAATATTTTTCATCAAATAGATATTTAAAGCAGTACACACCTGGATGGGTGAAATAGAGCTGGCTGCTTTGTCCTGGTCTCTGATGGAAGTGTTCAGTAGAACAGAGAGTGATAGTCAAATCCACCCCTAGAAAGCACACCTGTTTGTGCTTACGTACGTGTGTGTGCATTTGCACGCGTGGTCTACACATCACCATAGCGATGAATTCCACCTCTGGTTGTACACGGGCTGTCAGCAGGTAGCATTAGACATGCAAATCTATGTGCAGCATGGAAAAGGGCTTGGAATGCTTGTGGAACTTTACATACAATCATATTGTTGTTATAATGTCACACTTTCTAAGACATCCTTTGTCTGCCAGCCTTATTAGTTATATAATATTATATGTACTCCTTTTTCACCCACGACTGTGCGACCAAGCACAACTCCAACACCATCAATTAATTTTCTGATGACACATTACGTTGGTAAGCCTGTTCACCGACAACGATGAGACAGACTATAGGGAGGAGGACAGAGACCTGACAGTGTTGTGTCCTAGGAAAACAACCTCTTCCTCATCGTGAACAAGACAAAAGAGCTGATCGTGGGCTACAGGAAAAGGAGCAACAAACTGGTTTCCATTTCAAGTTCCTTGGTGTCCACATCACCAACAAACTATCATGGTCCAAACACACCAAGAAAGTCGTGAAAGAGGACACGACAACGCATTTTTCCCCCTCAGGGGACTGAAAAGATTTGTCATGGGCCCTTAAGTCCTCAAAAAGTTATACAGCTGCACCATCGAGAGCATCCTGACCGATTGCATCACAGCCTGGTATGGCATTTGCTCGGTATCCGACCATGAGGCGCTACAGTGGGTAGTGCATACAGCCTAGTACATCACTGGAGTCAAGCTTCTTGCCATCCAGGACCTATATACTAGGCGGTGTCAGAGAAAGACGTAAACAATTGTCAAAGACTCCAGTCACGGAAAGTGGTACCGGAATGCCAAGTCAAGGTTCAAAAGGCACCTTGACAGCTTTTACCCCCAAGCCATAAGACTGCTGAACAATTTATCAAATCGCCACCCAGACTATTTACATTGACATTTGTCTTTGCACTACTGCTTCTCGCTGTTTATTATCTGTGTATAGTCACTTTACCCCTACCTACTTGTACAAATTACCTCGACTAACCTTTAACCCCGCACATTGACTCGGTCCCGATACCCAATGTATTTAGCCTCATTATTGTAATTTAATTGTTTTTTTAAATTGTTTTACATGTGACATGCAATTTGATTTCAACTTGCTAAACACAAAATTGGGAGATGCAACATGCTAGCCAAAAAAAGAAATATATTATTGGTATGATATGCTAGACGAAATGGAAATGATTTATCAAGTTGCACAGTATAACAAACTTACTGGTAGACAGAGAATTGGAAAGATATTAAAATATCTCTGCAAAGGTTAATGACAGTGTCTTCTGACATTTGGTCATTGTTTGTTAGCTGTAGCCTCCTCACATGCTATAGTAGTATAGTAATGAGGTCTGGCCATTTCTCTTCTTTACAACAAGTAACAGAAGGATACAGATGTAGTTCAGCAAAATTATTTATTTAGTATTCAAAGAAGAAACATGTAATATACACACATATTAAAAGTACAATGTGGGTATTATCACCACATTTCACTATTAAATACAGATATGAAATTAAGTCAAAGAGAAAAAATAAGTAAAAATAAAAGTAATGTAAGTATAAGTAAATACGTCAAAATAGTTTTAAAAAAGGTGAAGTATTCTTGCACTTTGGTGGGAAGGAATTGAAATATCCCTATTTTCCCACATATATCATCACCAAAATATAAGTAATGTCTAATCAAAATATTGTATGTCAGCTACAAACATGCTGTAACTAGTTGACCATTTTAACAAGTATTTCATTGAACCTTTATTTAAAACCTCTTTGGGATAGCGGGCAGCATTTTCACTTTTGGATAAATAGCGTGCCCAATTTCAACTTCCTGCTACTCATGCCAAGATTATAAGATATGCATAGTATTAGTAGATTTGGATAGAAAACACTCTGAAGTTTCTAAAACTGTTTGAATCATGTCTGTGAGTATAACAGAACGTATGTAGCAGGCAAAACCCCGAGGACTAACCATTCAGATTTTATTTTTTTGAGGTCACTGTCTATTCAATGTAATTTCATTGGGAAACGAGATTTCTAAGGCACTTGTTTGCAGTTCCTACGGCTTCCGCTCGATGTCACCAGTCTTTGGAAATTGGTTGAGGTTATGAAGAAGTACCGCCATCTTGAATTTGTGTCATTTGAAGTGTACTTTTTGAGAAGGCGCATGACTGGAAAAGTAGCGCGAGTTTGTTGTCTTCCTGTTTTGGATATATATCGACGGAATTAATCGAACAAAAGGACCATTTGTGATGTTTATGGGACATATTGGAGTGCCAACAAAAGAAGCTCATCAAAGGTAAGGCATGATTTATTTCTGACTTCTGTTGCGCACCTGGCTGGTTGAAATATGACTTTTGTGTGTTTGTATGCGGGGTGCTGTCCTCAGATAATCATATGGTCTGTGTGGTACCTGCAGGGTTGAAATATGCTACTCTCTCTTTGTTTACTGTTGTACTATCATCAGATAATAGCTTCTTATGATTTCGCCGAAAAGCCTTTTTGAAATCTGACACGTTGGCTGGATTCACAACGAGTGTAGCTTTAATTTGGTATCTTACATGTGTGATTTAATGAAAGTTTGAATTGTATAATATTTTATTTGAATTTGGAGCTCTGCATTATCCCTGGCAATTGGCCAGGTGGGACATTTGCGTCCCGCCTATCCCAGACAGGTAGCAGGGAGTCATCTTGAGACCACAATCTCTTTTGCAGTTGAGCCCTGCATGAACACATCAATTAAACAGCAATTACACTATGCATTTCTACATGAATATACACATCAATTAAACAACAATTAAACACTGCATTTCTACAGGTATATACACATCAATTAAACAACAATTAAACACTGCATTTCTACAGGTATATACACATCAATTACATACCTCACCCTTGGAGTCAGGTGCTAGACATACAGGACTAGATAATAACTATTATCTAGCCTCTATTATCTCTTAGAGACCTCTGATACAGGGAAGTTTCCCAGCCCTGTGGAGGTAGAGGAGAGGCTGTACCAACCCAGTAATCACATTGATGGTGAAACAAATGCTTAAGGCTGACAAACACTCTCCACCATTCACGTAACATTTTAAAGGTATTGTTATCTCATATGGAAGATAATTCACCACCATAGACAACATGATAATACAAATGATCTTAAACGCCTTCATCTTCATGTTATTTGTCCCCTCCCTCTCCCCTTCCCTCGGCCCGGGACGTTTCAGAACCCTGAGAACTGAGAGGCAGCAGAATAGCTTCAACAAAAACAACATCAGAAACTCACACCAGTAAACATGAAATATAAAATGTATTTCACTCCCACACATAAAGAGGAGACAGGACCCAAGCACCATCAGCCAGACAACACCACAACACCCCACCCTGTATCTCAGGGGTTTGTACTTCAGGTAGACAACAGGGTGGACCACCGCCAGGTAGCGCTCCACACATATACAGCACTGGAACAAGGGACGGCCTGTCATTAGAAAACCGTAAGAAAATACCATGATGTATGAGACAACGATTGTGGGGTGGTGTAGCCAGATAAAATACAAGATAGCTGACAGGCAGAAGAGGATCTCAGAAACAGCCAGATTGAGGGTGAAAAACTCTGAGGCCATCCTCCCTTCCACTTCAGTCACTATCAGCCACAGGACGTAGATATTGGTGGGGAGGCCCAGGATGAAGTTGATTGCATAGGAAGCAGTGGTGATTGTTTGGTCTTGGGACAAGTAGGTAGCAAATTGATTTTCAGGCAGGGAAGAGTTTGCAGCTGAGGTTGAAGTATTCATCTCTTCACATGGTGCAGTTCTGGTGTGTGTGTGTGTGTGTGTGTGTGTGTGTGTGTGTGTGTGTGTGTGTGTGTGAGAGAGAGAGAGAGAGAATAATGCATAAAAACACCATATGAACAGACAATCATATAGTATTGATGTACATGTGGATTATTACAATTACAATGTAGTACTACAATACTATCTAAAACCCAATACCTTCATATTCAGAATTTCAGAACTTGCATTGAAATCAAAGGAAATTATATTACTTTTGTATAGGGTACACTCCCCTGACCCCCCAAGAAACTAAAAAGTGACTAGAGCAATAATTCAGATTTTTAGGAGAAAATTACCTTGACTGATGGAGCTCTTCTCTCTCCTGGAAATGTTGTGTGTCAAGAAGTGAATGCTGGGTCATACACAACAGACACAACATAACAGGGTGAAACATATGGAAATAAAGGAGGTCCTTCCTAACCTTATCCAATGAGAATGGTGATCTTTGTTTTTAAAACCCATTCAAAACCTTTTCCATTCGCTGAGTTCTGAAATCTAGCCAGGTCTATGGGGCCCAGCTTGAACACCTGTGAGTCACAAACAGGTGCAGCAGGTCATTACACCTATGCAAATGATTGTGTTTGTAAGGACCTAATGGCCATACACAGTCTATGATTTATTGATTGTAAGTGACCACACCTACACAGTCACTAGGAACAGGAGACTTCATAACCATGTGACGTGATCGGAATAATACTGAATAAAAATAGAAATGCAACATGCACAAATTTCAAAGATTTGACTGAGTTACATTTAAAAAAAAATGTTTAACCTTTATTTAACCAGGCAAGTCAGTTAAGAACACATTCTTATTTTCAATGACGGCCTGGGGACAGTGGGTTAATTGTCTTTTCAGGGGCAGAATGACAGATTTGTACCTTGTCAGCTCAGGGGTTTGAACTCGCAACCTTCTGGTTACTAGTCCAACACTCTAACCACTAGGCTACGCTGCCGCCCCAGTTGTCTGTAGCTTACGCCTGACTATACCATAACCCCACCGCCACCAATGGACACTCAGTTCAAAATGTTGACATCAGCAAACCGCTCACCCACATGACATCATACACGTGGTCTGCACTTGTGAGGATGGTTGGACATACTACCAAATTCTCTAAAACGATGTTGGAGGCAGCTTATGGTAGAGAAATTAACATTCAATTATTAGGCAACAACTCTGGTGGTCAGTCCTGCTCTCAACATGCCATTTACAATCTCCCTCAAAACTTGAGTCATCTGTGGTGTTGTGTAGCGTGACCAAACTGCCCATTTTAGAGTGGCTTTTATCTACCCCAGCACAAGGTGCACCTGTGTAAAAAAACATGCTGTTTAATCAGCTTCTTCTTCAGGGCTAAGCTGCCTGCCATCCAGGACCTCTACACCAGGCGGTGTCAGAGGAAGGCCCTAAAAATTGTCAAAGACCCCAGTCACCCCAGTCATAGACTGTTCTCTCTACAACCGCATGGCAAGTGGTACCGGAATGCCAAGTCTCAGACTAAAAAAGCTTCTCAACAGTTTTTACCCCCAAGAAATAAGACTCCTGAACAGGTAATCAAATGGCTACTGCTACTCTCTGTTTATCATACATGCATAGTCACTTTAACTATATAATACTACCTCAATTGGCCGACTCTCCAGTGCCCCCGCACATTGGCTAACCGGGCCATCTGCATTGTGTCCCGCCACACACCACCCGCCAACACCTCTTTTACTCTACTGCTACTCTCTGTTTATTATATATGCATAGTCACTGGAAACCACATATCCTGAGGCTGGATTTATTGTAGCCGGGGATTTTAACAAGGCCAATCTGAAAACAAGTCTCCCCAAATTCTATCAGCATATCGATTGTACTACCAGGGCAGGCAAAACCCTAGACCACTGTTCTTCTAACGTCTGCAACGCATATAAGGCCCTCCCCCACTCTCCCTTAGGAAAAGCTGACCACGACTCCATTTTGTTGCTCTCAGCCTATAGACAGAGACTAAAACAGGAAGCTCCCGTGCTCAGGTCTGTTCAAAGCTGGTCCGACCAATCGGATTACACGCTTCAAGATTGCTTCGATCACGTGAACTGGGATATGTTCCGCATTGCGGTGCATTGTGATGTTGTACCCACAGCGTCAATAAAACATTACCCAACCAGAAACCGTGGATTGGTGGCACTATTCGTGCAAAACTGAACGTGGGAACCACTGCTTTTAATCAGGGCAAGGTGACCGGAAACATGACCGAAAACAAACAGTGTAGGTATTCCCTCCGCAAGGCAATCAAACAAGCTAAGTGTCAGTACAGAGACAAAGTGGAGTCTCAATTCAACGGCTCAGACACGAGAGGAATGTGGCCGGGTCTACAGTCAATCACGGGCTACAAAAAGAAAACCAGCCCCATTGCGGATCACGATGCCTTGGTCCCAGACAGACTAAATAACTTTTTGCTCTCATTGGGGACAATACAGTGCCACTGACAAGGCGGCTGCCAAAACATGCGTGTTCTCCTTCACTGTAGCCAACGTGAGTACAACATTTAAACGTGTTACCCGTTGCAAGGCTGCAGGCCCAGACGGCATCCCCGGCCTCGTCCTCAGAGTATGCGCAGACCAGCTGGCTGGTGTGTTTACGGACATATTCAATCAATCCTTATCCCAGTCTGCTGTCCCCACATGCTTCAAGAGGGCCACCATTGTTCCTGTTCCCAAGAAAGCTAAGGTAACTGAGCTAAATGACTACCGCCCTCATCATGAAGTGCTTTGAGAGACTAGTCAAGGACCATATCACCTCCAACCTACCTCACACCCTAGACCCACTCCAATTTGCTTACCGCCCCAATAGTCCCACAGACGACACAATCGCCATCACACTGCACACTGCCCTAACCCATCCGGACAAGAGGAATACCTATGTAAGAATGCTGTTCATCGATTACAGCTCAGCATTTAACACCATAGTACCCTCCAAACTCGTCATCAAGATCGAGACCCTGGGTCTCGACCCCGCCCTGTGCAACTGGGTCCTGGACTGGGTCCCCACAAGGGTGCCCTCTCCTGTACTCCCTGTTCACCCATAACTGCGTGGACATCCAACTCAATCATCAAGTTTGCAGACGACACTACAGTGGTAGGCTTGATTACTAACAATAACGAGACGGCCTACAGGGAGGAGGTGAGGGCCCTCGGAGTGTGGTGTCAGGAAAATAACCTCACACTCAATGTCAACAAAACAAAGGAGATAATTGTGGACTTCAGGTAATAGCAGAGGGAGCAGCCCCCTATCTACAATGACGGGACAGTAGTGGAGAGGGTGGAGAGTTTTAAGTTCCTAGGCATACAAATCACTGACAAATTGAAATGGTCCACCCACACAGACAGCGTGGTGAAGAAGGTGCAGCAGTGCCTCTTCAACCTCAGGAGGCTGAAGAAATTTGGCTTGTCACCAAAAACAATCACAAACTTTTACAGATGAACAATCGAGAGCATCCTGTCGGGCTGTATCACCGCCTGGTACGGCAGCTGCTCCGCCCATAACTGGAAGGCTCTCCAGAGAGTAGTGAGGTCTGCACAACGCATCACCGGGTGCAAACTACCTGCCCTCCAGGACACCTACAGCACCCGATGTCACAGGAAGGACAATAAGATCATCAAGGACAACAACAACCTGAGCCACTGCCTGTTCACCCCGCTATCATCTAGAAGGCGAGATCAGTACAGGTGCATCAAAGCGGGGACCGAGAGACTGAAAAACAGCTTCTATCTCAAGGCCAGCAGACTGTTAAACAGCCATCACTAACATAGAGAGGCTGCTGCCAACATACTGACTCAACTCCAGCCACTTTAATAATGGAAAAATGTATGTAACCAATTTGTCCAGACCACTTTATATTTTCTAATGTTTACTTACCCTACATTATTCATCTCATATGTATATACTGTACGCTATATCATCTACTGCATCTTGCCATCTTGAAGTAATTAAAAGTATCACTAGCCACTTTAAACAATGCCACTTCATATTATGTTTTCATACCCTACATTACTCATCTCATATGTATATACTGTACTCTATACCATCTACTGCATCTTGCCTATGCTGTTCGGCCATCACTCATTTATATATTTTTATGTACATATTCGTATTCATTCCTTTACACTTGTGTGTATAAGGTAGTTGTTGTGGAATTGTTACGTTATATTACTGGATAGATATTACTGCATGGTCGGAACAAGAAGCACAAGCATTTCACTACATTTGCATTAAAACCTGCTAACCATATGTATGTGACAAATAAATGTGATTTGATTTGATACATACTACCTCAATCAGCCTGACAAACCGGTGTCTGTATGTAGCCTCGCTACCTTTATACTTAATTTCCACCATAATTTGCAAATAAATTCATAAAATCCTACAATGTGATTTTCTGGATTTTTTTCTCATTTTGTCTGTCATAGTTGAAGTGTACCTATGATGAAAATTACAGGCCTCTCTCATCTTTTTAAGTGGGAGAACTTGCACAATTGGTGGCTGACTAAATACGTTTTTTGCCCCACTGTAGTTATCACGTTTCACATTGGATTTATTAACTACAAAAAGGTGAGATGAGAGTGATGTTGCCCATTAGGCTCAGACACCCCCATGTTTTTCTCCCATCTGTAAACTTATACTGCCCATTAAAACCTCTTGCTCCTACCTGAGACGCAGACGTCCCATCTAGACATCTGGAAATGCAAATGCGCTACGCTAAATGCTAATAGCACTCGTTAAAACTCAAACGTTCATTAAAATACACATGCAGGGTACTGAATTAAAGCTACACTCGTTGTGAATCCAGGCAACAAGTCAGATTTTTAAAATGCTTTTCGGCGAAAGCATGAGAAGCTATTATCTGATAGCATGCAACACCCCGAAATACCTGAATGCGACGTAAACAAAAGATTTCGCGTAGCCGGCGCTACACAAATAGCAGAAATAAAATATAAAACTTTCATTACCTTTGACGATCTTCTTTGTTGGCACTCCTATATGTCCCATAAACATCACTATTGGGTCTTTTTTTCGATTAAATCGGTCCATATATACCCAAAATAGCCATCTATGGAAACTGTGTGATTCAGAAAAAAACACCGTTTGAAAACGCTACGTCATTTTTTTAAATTAAAAAAGTCGATGATAAACTTTCACAAAACACTTCGAAAGACTTTTGTAATCCAACTTTAGGTATCAGTAAACGTTAATAATCTATCAAAATGATCACGGGGCGATGTGTATTCAATAGCTCCACGATTTCAAATCATCTTCCAAAATCTGTCTTCCAAACCTTCCAGTCGGAGACCGGATGGAAAGTGATCTCTCTGGTAGGTTTGACCAAGAAATAAAGCCACCGGAAATGACGAGACTGGCGACATCGTGTGGAAGCTGTAGGAATTGCAATCTCAGCCCCATTTAATTTAGTTTCCATTCAACAATACATGCAAGTGGCGCATTGATACTTTTTTCAGTTTTCAGTGACCAGATTTTCTTGCGCTTTTCGATGAAACACACGCTCTGTTATAGTCACAGCCGTGATTTAACCAGTTTTAGAAACGACAGAGTGTTTTCTATCCACACATACTAATCATATGCATATACTATATTCCTGGCATGAGTAGCAGGGCGCTGAAATGTTGCGCGATTTTTAACAGAATGTTCGAAAAAGTAGGGGTAGGATAAAGAGGTATATATATATTATATATATATTGATATGTATATATTTTTTAATGTATCTGTTATTTTCCTGGTAAGTTGACTGAGAACACGTTCTCATTTACAGCAACGACCTGGTGAAGAGTTACAGGGGAGAGGAGGGGGATGAATGAGCCATTTGTACTGGGGATTATTAGGCAACCATGATGGTTTGATGGGCAGATTAGGAATTTAGCCAGGACACCAGGGTAACACCCCTAGTCTTACAACAAGTGCCATGGAATATTTAATGACCTCAGAGGGTCAGGAAACCCGTTTAACGTCCCATCAGAAAGACAGCACCCAGTCTCCCCAATCACTGCGCTGGAGCATTGGGATATGTTTTAGACCAGAGGAAAGAATGCTCCTACTGGCCCTCCAACACCATTTCCAGCAGCATCTGGTCTATCCATCCAGGACCAACCCTGCTTAGCTTCAGAAGCAAGCCAGCATTGGTATGCAGGGTGGTATGCTGCTGGCTAATGAACCACACATGACATGCAAATGCAAATTTTTTTCCACTGTTTATGACAACACTAACTGATGTTTAGAATGATTGGAGAGAATTTACTGTGCTGTGTAGAACGTGTTGTGAACGGATAGGCCTGAGTTTTTCCAGACCAGGTCAGGTTAAAAGGTCAGGAAAACCTCCAGGCTCAATTACACAATATGGAAGTAGGTGTAGTATTCCATGTGATTTAATGCAATTTTATGATACCATAATAGTGGGACCTGATCATTGACTGTAAGGATAAGTATATTGAAATATTATTATTTCCTTTGTTAATATAATTGTTGTTATTGTTTATTGTACATATACAGACAAATCCTTTATTTATCCTCTTAAAATAAGACAGACAAGGAGATTCTTAAAACCTCTCTGGGATATGTGGGAAGGTAGCGTACCAACTGGCCAACATCCAGTGAAAATGCAGAGTGCCAAATTCAAATAAATTACTAGAAAAATAAAAATGTCATGAAATCACACATTCAATATACCAAATTAAAGCTACACGTCAGATTTCAAAAATGCTTTACGGTGAAAGCTATTATCGGAGGATAGCACCCCAGTAAACAAACACAGACCATCATATTTCAACCCTCCAGGCGCGACACAAAACGTAGAAATAAAAATATAATTCATGCCTTACCTTTGACGTTGAAGAGCTTCTTCTGTTGGCACTCCAATATGTCCCATAAACATCACAAATGGTCCTTTTGTTAGATTAATTCCGTCGATATATATCCAAAATGTCCATTTATTTGGCGCGTTTGATCCAGAAAAACACCGGTTCCAACTTGCGCAACATGACTACAAAATATCTCAAAAGTTACCTGTAAGCTTTGTCCATTTGAAACTACTTTTGTAATACAACTTTCAGTATTTTTTACGTAAATAATCAATAACTTTGAAGACGGGTTATACTGTGTTCAATACGGAGGAAAACAAAGTGGAGCTTTCAGGTCACGCGCCTCTAACAAAGTGTACACTCCCCTCTACCCTCATTCTGAACAGTGTTACTTCTTCTTCAATTGGTTGAGGAAAAACCTCAACCAATTTCTAAAGACTGTTGACATCCAGTGGAATCGATTGGAACTGCAGGAACGCCGATTCGAAATCTGGATTCCCAATGAAAGCTCATTGAAAAGAGAGTGACCTCAAAAAAATACAAATCTGAACGGTTTGTCCTCGGGGTTTCGCTTGCTAAATAAGTTCTGTTATACTCGCAGACATGATTCAAACAGTTTTAGAAACTTCAGAGTGTTTTCTATCCAAATCTACTAATAATATGCATATCTTAGCTTCTGGGTCTTAGTAGCAGGCTGGTTACTTTGGACATGCTTTTCATCCGGATGTGAAAATACTGCCCCCTATCACAAATAAGTGTTTAATGGACCACATCTGACATGCACATGTTTGCCACTGGTTATGACAACACTAAGTGATGTTTAGAGAATGTGCTGTGTTGTGAAGAATGTTTTGTGGATGGATAGGTCCCGAGTTTTCAGACCAGGTCATATTCTTTACTTATACTCTTTAAGACAGACAGACAAGGAGAGCCATAAATATGCATTTATTTTCATCAACCCAACAATACCTACATTGTAACTTTTAAGCACAATCATCATCCATAATTTCAATAAAAAACGCACGTGAATGCCAAGAAAATAAAATGACACTAATGACACCAATGACATCAGGTCTATTTACAAACAAAGATTCAATGCAAAACCATACCATATCACGCTTGACATTTAAAGGCAATTTCCAATATAGCCGACACGTGCAGTGTTTACCTTGAATGCTATCTCCACAACCGCATTGTCTACAAGCGCGATCGGTTTAAATCCTGGCCCAAATTTCACAATAATTTTGCTATATGTGGGCGATTTGAGGAGTTCTTGGGTTGGTTTTCACTGTGTGGGTACATAAATGGAATACCCAATATTATCAAAAGATAATCTGCATGGGGAGAATCAAACCATTCCTTTCTAGGCTACTGATTACTTTGAAAGTACATAAATTGGGGAAGCAATCAAATAAAATGTTATTTGTTACATGAGCCGAATACAACGGGTGTAGACCTTACACTGAAATGCTTACCTACAAGCAGTTAATCAATAATTCAGTTTTAAGAAAAATAGCTCAAATAAATAAGAAATAAAAGTTACAAAATAATTAAAGAACAGTACTAAAATAACAATAGCTAGGATTTTCCATATGGAAAGAAAAATCATTCATTCATGTAAATTCACAAAAAAAATATGAAAAAAACAAACGTAAAAATAGTGATATATACTACTTTTTAAAACACTAATTGGTTAACGAGATTACTATTTGTCTTAGAGACCTCTCATGAAGGGCAGCTTCCCCAGCTTCCCAACCCTGTGGATGTAGAGGAGGGGCTGCACAAACCCAGAGATTACAATGATGCAGAAACAAATGGACATGCCTGAAAAAAAGTCTGTATATGGAATGTAACTTTTAGTAGATATCACCAGTACTATTGGGAGTTGAGACAAAGTAGCATACACCAGGATAATCAAAATGATCTTAAAAGCCTTCATCTTAATGCTGTTTGTCCCTTCCCTGTCCCCATCCCCTGGCCCTGGACGTTTCAGAGCCCAGAGAACTGAGAGACAGCAGAATGACATCAGAGAAAAATAGATCAGAGACTGGCCAAGGACAGAGTAGTGTGACACTGGTGAAAAGTTATCAAACATACGTAGACAGCATGACCCAAGAACCATCAGCCAGACAACACTACAACACACAACCCTGTATCTCAGGGGTTTGTACTTCAGGAAGACCACAGGGTGGACCACCGCCAGGTAGCGCTCTACACAGATACAGCACTGGAACAGGGGACGACCGGAGTTCAAGAACCCAAGAGAAAATGCTCCAAGATATGCAAGTGCAGTTTTAGGGACATGCCGTTGGACAAGGGCAAAAACAGAAAATAGGCAGTAGAGGACCTCAGACACAGCCAGGTTGAGAGAGAAGAAGTCTGAGGCCATCGTTCCTCCCGCTCCAGTCAGTATCAGCCACAGGACGTAGACATTGGTGGGGAGACCCAGGATGAGGTTGATTGTATAGGAGGCAGTGTACATGGATATGATTTGTGCATAGAGAGGAGCTACTGAAGAACTGTTTGTCTCTGAGATGTTCATGTCTTCACCTTCTGTACTGGTGTGATGGGCTTCAATATTCTATAACAATAAAGAGGTTTCACGAGGATGTGTTCTGTTGCAATAGAGCAGTAAAACTTGAAACAATCAAAGGTATCAAGGTTGGGTTCAATTCCATTTCAACTCAGTCAGTTCAGGAAATTCATCAATACCAGCACAAAATAAGTGACTTTGGGTCCTCGAAAAGTAGTATATAAGTACCATGAATTAATTGTATTCCTAAAATGACATGTTATTAATTAACATAATGTCTTTTTAATCTCATCGAATGATTTTATCCCATTTGAGTAAATCTAGCATATATTCTCATTGGATCTTAAATCAGGAATACAGTCCAAATGAACAAACCTGAATAGACGGTGTTCTCTTCTTGTCTGAAGGTGAAGGGACTATGTTACGTTGACGAGCTGAAACAGGAGTGCAGACATTAACACACCTTCACTCAGTCTCTCAGTGAGATCATTTTGCATCAGCTGGTGCTCTGGTGGGTGGAGATTTCACATTAGGACCAATAAAATGGAAAAGGAACTCACCAAGTCACCCCCTCTCCCACCCCCCTCAGGCACAACCACACCCTCAGCCACGCCCACCAAGACACCTGCGTTGCTCCGGTCTGCAAACTGACGCTGCCCATTACCTCACTAGATGGACCAAACCTGACATGCAAATGTTTTTCACTGGTTATGACTGCACTAAGTGACATTTAGCATGGTTGAAGAGAATATACTGTGCTGTGTAGAATGTGTTATGGATGGATAGGGACCAACATTCACCAAACTTATTGTGGGAAGCTTGTGGAAGTCTACCCAAAAAGTTTGACCCAAGTTAAACAATTTAAAGGCAATGCTACCAAATACTTATTGAGTGTATCTAAACTTCTGACCCACTGGGAATGTGATGAAAGAAATTATAGCCATTCCTCCTGACAGAGCTGGTGTAACTGAGTCCAATTTGTAGGCCTCCTTGCTCACACACACTTTTTCAGTTCTGCCCACAAATGTTTTATGGGATTGAGGTCAGGGCTTTGTGATAACCACCAATACCTTGACTTTGTTGTCCTTAAGCCATTTTGCCACAACTTTGGGAGTATGCTTGGGGTCATTGTCCATTTGGAAGACCCATTTGCGACCAAGCTTTAACTTCTGACTGATGTCTTGAGATGTTGCTTCAATATATCCACATGATTTTCCTTCCTCATGAAGCCATCTATTTTGTGAAGTGCACCAGTCCCTGCTGCAGCAAAGCACCCTCACAACATGATGCTGCCACCCCTGTGCTTCACGGCTGGGATGGTGTTCTTCAGCTTGCAAGACTCCCCCTTTATCCTCCAAACATAACGATAGACATTATGGCCGAACAGTTCTATTTTTGTTTCATCGGACGAGAGGAAATTTCACCAAAAAGTATGAAATTTGTCCCCATGTGCAGTTGCAAACCGTAGTCTGTTTTTTTTATGGCAGTTTTGGAGCAGTTTTGGCTTTTCATGTTATGTCGATATAGGACTCGTATTACTGTGGATATAGATACATTTATACCCGTTTCCTCCAGCATCTTCACAAGGTGCTTTTTTTCTGGGATTGATTTGCACTTTTCGCACCAAAAAACGTTAATCTCTAGGAGACAGAACGCGTCTCCTTCCTGAGCAGGTATGACGGCTGCATGGTCCATGGTGTTTATACTTGCATACTATTGTTTGTTCAGATTAACGTGGTACCTTCAGGCGTTTGTAAATTGCTCCCAGGGATGAACCAGACTTGTGGAGGACTACAATTTTGTTCTGAGGTCTTGGCTGATTTCTTTTGATTTTCCCATGATGTCAAGCAAAGACGCACTGAGTTTGTAGGCCTTGAAATAAATCCACAGGTACACCTCCAATTGACTCAAATTATGTCAATTAGCCTATCAGAAGCTTCTAAAGCCATTACATATTTTTCTGGAATTTTCCAAGCTGTTTAAAGGCACAGTCATTTGAGTGTATGTAAACGTCTGACCCACTGGAATTGTGATACAGTGAATTAGTAGTGAAATAATCTGTCTGTAAACATTTGTTGGTAAAATGACTTGTCATGCACAGTGTTAATGACTCCAACATAAGTGTATGTAAACTTCCGACTTCATCTGTAGGTGTTCCTTTTGTCCAGGCGTGAAAGGGCAGTGTGGAGTGCAATAGAGATAGCATCATTTGTGGATCTGTTGGGGCGGAATGCAAATTCGAGTGGGTCTAGGGTTTCTGGGTTGATGGTGTTGATGTGAGCCAAGACCAACCTCTGATACAGTGCAGCCTCCCAACCTTGTGCAGAGGAGGGGCTGCACAAACCCAGAGATAACAAGGATGCACTTACAAATGGCCATGCCTGAATAAAAGTCCATTACATGAATGTAACTTTGAGTCAGTGTCATCAATGCCAGTGTAAGTTGAGACACAGTGGCATACACCAGTATAATCAAAATTATCTGAAAGGCCTTCATCTTCATGCTGTTTGTCCCCTCCCTGTCCCCATCCCCCAGCCCTGGACGTTTCAGAGCCCAGAGAACTGAGAGGCAGCAGAATGACATCCGCGAAAAATAGATAATTGTCTGGGCAAATAGAGAGTATATGAAAGGTGTTGAGTAAAACTCAAACACACATAGACAGGAGGACCCAAGAACCATCAGCCAGACAACACTACAACACCCCAGCCTGTGTCTCAGGGGTTTGTACTTCAGGAAGACAACAGGGTGGACCACTGCCAGGTAGTGCTCAACACAGATACAGCACTGGAACAGGGGCAAGACAGTGAAAGTTGACCCAAAAGGGAAAAATGGCAACTTTTAGGACAAAATTATACTGGACATAAATACCAGAGGCAGAATAGGATCATGAACACAATGGGACCACGCAGCCGTCATACCGCTCAGGAAGAAGACGCATTCTGTCTCATAGAGATGAACCTACTTTGGTGTGAAAAGCACAAATCAATCCCAGAACAACAGCAAATTACCTTTTCTTATTTTTATTTATTTTACTAGGCAAGTCAGTTAAGAACAAATTCTTATTTTCAATGACGGCCTAGGAACAGTGGGTTAACTGCCTGTTCAGGGGCAGAACGACAGATTTGTACCTTGTCAGCTCGGGGGATTGAACCTTCCGGTTGCTAGTCCAACGCTCTACCCACTAGGCTACGCTGCTGTCCTTGTGAAAATGCTGGAGGAAACTGGTGCAAAAGTATCTATATCCACAGTAAAATGAGTCCCATATCGACATAAGCTGAAAGGCCACTCAGCAAGGAAGAAGCCACTGCTCCAAAACCGCCATAAAAAAGCCAGACTAAGGTTTGCAACTGCACATGGGGACAAAGATCGTACATTTTGGAGAAATGTCCTCTGGTCTGATGAAACAAAAATAGAACTGTTTGACCATAATGACCATCGTTATGTTTGGAGGAAAAAGGGGGAGGCTTGCTAGCCAAAGAACACCATCCCAACTGTGAAGCACGGGGGTGCCATCCTCATGTGGGGTGCTTTGCTGCAGGAGGGGATGGGGGAATTCACAAAATAGATGGCATCATGAGGCAGGATAATTATGTGGACATATTGACGCAACATCTCAAGAAATCAGTCAGGAAGTTAAAGCTTGGTCGCAAATGGGTCTTCCAAATGGACAACGACCCCAAGCATACCTCCAAAGATGTGGCAAAATGGCTTAAGGAAAATCAAGTCAAGGTATTGGAGTGGCCATCGCCAAGCCCTGACCTCAATCCTATAGAAAATTTGTGGGCAGAACTGAAAAAGCGTGTGCGAGCAAGGCGGCCTACAAACCTGACTCAGTTACACCAGCTCTGTCAGGAGGAATGGGTCAAAATTCACCCATCTTATTGTGGGAAGCTTGTGGAAGACTACCTGAAATGTTTGACCCAAGTTAAACAATCTAAAGGCATTGCTACCAAATACTAATTGAGTGAATGTAAACTTCTGACCCACTGGGTATGTGATGAAAGAAATTAAAGCTGAAAGAAATTATTCTCTCTACTATTATTCTGACATTTCACATTCTTAAAATAAAGTGGTGATCCTAACTGACCATTTTTTACTGGGATTAAATGTCAGGAATTGTGAAAAACTGAGTTTAAATGTATTTGGCTAATGTGTATGTAAACTTCCGACTTCAACTGTAGCACATTCATTATAATGATACTTCAACCACTGCATTAGGGTATTAGCTATATCACTCTGGTAAAGATGTTTTTATGCGCTGGGTGAAAAATACATTTAAAACACTGATTACCATAGCTAGCTATGTTTGCATTTGTGTTACAATCTCAATAAAACACACAAAAACCCTGATGAAGCTAAATTAAGATAGATACTCTCTTACAGTCCTTTGTAGATAATATATGCACTAGAGATGATAACTTTGTAAACATGCTGAAATATCAAAATATGTCCCAATATTGCAGAATATGCAAATAATCACATTTTTTACATCTTATATTTTTGTCCACAAGCTAGATATATCTTTATCATTTGGGGTTTAAATTTAACTTTTAGAAGCAAAGATTTTGCTAACCTGTGTTGACGCAGCGTCCTTCTCCCCAGGGGTGTGGTGTGGTTGTGTCTGTCACTGGTGCTGTAATAATACTGTATATACAAATCTCTGCCTGACCTGCCCTGCTCTGACACACCTGAGTGACACAGCAACCTGTTGATTTAGACAGTACTGCATCCAAAATGGCACCCTATTCCCTACATAGCACAGCACTTTGAACAGAGCACTATGGGCCCTAGTCAAAAGTAGGGCACTATATAGAGTATAGGGTACCATTTTTGCTGTTGCCAGAGCACCAACAAGAGGAGGGTCAGATTGTAGGTAAATAAGATGCACACTTGGTTTAAAGCAATGGAATGACAGCTGGGTCAGCCAAGAACCTCTTAAAAACCTACAAATAATAATAAACAAAAAAGAAGCAACCTTTCACTCCAATTAACAAATGAACAGTTAGTTTTGTTTAGAGATGAGTATTCAGGGGAAGTCATAGAGGTAACAAACTACTGTGAAACAAAATGAACAATTGGGGTTGTGTTCTTGAAAGGAGGATGAAACAAGATGATAAAAATCAGATCAGAAGTGATTTACAATCAAATATTTAAGATGAACATCTTCAGTTTCTATCTGCTCTAGAAGAGTCCCTAATTAGAGATTAGACACAGCTTCCCAACAGGCCAGGCTTGAAATGTTATTTTAAATATTTTAAACCAGGGTTTGGCAACTTGATAGGGGTTTGGGCCACAAGGCCTACCTGTCTGTCTCGTCCCGACTCCCGACCCCTACACGTTCATTACTATGGGACAGCTCTAAATCGAATATGAATGTTGAAACAATGTTGCAAATGTCGGAAATACAGACAGCAGGGTTTATACATATCTCAGCTGTTGAAAACAGCTGTTAGTCTAAAATAATGTCTAGATGCTTTTTATAGTGGAGATAAAGTTCATAAAGTGCCTGGCTGGGCTGATGAGACAGTGGATTGAGCAGTCAGTTTGAACAGATTAAATAGGCATTTTAACTTCATAGATTGAGTTGGTTTTTAACTTGTAGAATAGACACTGTCTGGAAATGCAGTACTAACCAATAATCATTAAGGATTAGACCCATCAGTTGTATAATGCCACGTAAATCCCAGTGTCCAGATGAATAGGAGGAGGCAAGTTACAATCCCTCCATGGATTTTTTTTCAGGCATGGCCATTTGTTATAGCTCTGGATTTGTGCAGCACATCCTCTACCTCCACAGGGTTGGAAATCTGCCCTATATCAGAGATCTGTAAGAGAAAAACTATAATGTTCTAAATCCATTAGTGCCTTAAAAATGTTGTACTGTATGTCATTATATTTATGTTCTATGTTTTTCCATAATCATTTGTGAATTGAAATGTATGTTTGTTTTCCATATGGATTTTATTGTTTCCCAATTCCTGATGTTTGAATGTATTTCCAATGTAATCAGTGGCCTAAGGAGCAGGGGTTGGAACCAGTTCAAAGAACAGACCTGAGAACTGGAAAACAATACATTTTTCAAGGAACAGAATCCAAACCGGGAACGAAATGTACTGTTGTGGAACAGAACCGTCATTTAAAAGCATGAGAACTTATTAATAATTCCCTCTTCCCGAGCATTCTGTTTGCATAAAACACATGAAACAGCTTTTGCAAACCTGTCAATCTGTCACTCAGAAACGTATTTCAGTGTTTGTCTGACTGCCAGCTGAAAATCATTGCCAGTGAGTGTGTAGGCAATCTGCCCCTCCCCCTGCAAAGCAAAGTCTAGTAGTTTACCGATGTTACAAGCGTGATTCAGAAATTAGGGAGAGAGATGTTTAATTAGAGGAAGAAAGGATTAACATTTTCAATGCTACTTAAGGATTTATGAAAATCATTGGATTTATGAACAACAAAAAGATAAGACGTGTTTTTATTTTAATTTGTGTGCCACTTTGCAAACACAAGTTTGTTAGCTAACTGGTGAAACATTAGCCCAACCCTCAAATTTTCAAAGACATTCTAAGTACTTTCACAGTAGCCGCTCCTCCGAAGGTATAATTCTGTGGGCGTAATTCAGATAATGCATGTCATAACAACAAGATGCCCAGTTTTTCAAGCCAAGCCTTAGACTCTAACCTTTCTCATTCTCTCCCCACTCGCAAAATTATATTCGCATCCCGCATCCTACACTCTTCTGTCCAATGCTTGTAAATATCATGCCCATTCCATAGTAAGCAGCTCTATCCATACTGATTAGTCAAGTAATTTAATGTCGAGTTAAATGTAAAACATATTTTCTGCTTGTTGGAACAGTGGAACAGGAGCTAAACAGTTATGGATCCGTTCAGAACTAAACATTCAGTAACTTTTTTTGGTTCCAATCCCTGCTATCAAATCAAATCAAATCAAATCAAATGTATGTATATAGCCCTTCGTACATCAGCTGATATCTCAAAGTGCTGTACAGAAACCCAGCCTAAAACCCCAAACAGCAAGCAATGCAGGTGTAGAAGCACGGTGGCTAGGAAAAACTCCCTAGAAAGGCCAAAACCTAGGAAGAAACCTAGAGAGGAACCGGGCTATGTGGGGTGGCCAGTCCTCTTCTGGCTGTGCCGGGTGGAGATTATAACAGAACATGGCCAAGATGTTCAAATGTTCATAAATGACCAGCATAGACCAATAATAATAAGGCAGAACAGTTGAAAGTGGAGCAGCAGCTTGGCCAGGTGGACTGGGGACAGCAAGGAGTCATCATGTCAGGTAGTCCTGAGGCATGGTCCTAGGGCTCAGGTCCTCCGAGAGAGAGAAAGAAAGAGAGAAAGAGAGAATTAGAGAGAGCACACTTAAATTCACACAGGACACCGAATAGGACAGGAAAAGTGCTCCAGATATAACAAACTGACCCTAGCCCCCCGACACATAAACTACTGCAGCATAAATACTGGAGGCTGAGACAGGAGGGGTCAGGAGACACTGTGGCCCCATCCGAGGACACCCCCGGACAGGGCCAAACAGGAAGGATATAACCCCACCCACTTTGCCAAAGCACATGATTTTGCTATGCTATGATTTTGTTTTGATAATATTGGGTTTGCAGTACCAACATAACTTCTCAAACTGTTATTATTTTGCAAGACCATTTTGATTTATAGACCGGGAATCCCAACCATAATATACTTGTTTGTAAATAGACCTGGTGTCTTTCTGTTTCAACTTTAGCGTGATATTTTATTGGCAGAGATCATTCTGCTGGCTAATGCAGAAACAGAATGGCACCAAACATTAAATGTGTTTTCTGTTGAAATGATGGATGATGATTATGCTTGAAAGTTACATTGTAGAGAGTGTTGGGTTGATGTGGTTAAATACACTCTTAATAATGAGCTCGCTGTCTGTCTGTATTCTTTAAAGAGGATAAGGAAAGGATGTGTCTGTATATTTATAATAAATACATTAATAATAAATATTAACAAATAACAAAATAATAATAGTAACTATGATAACAAATAAAATATACCTATTTATCTTTGAAATCAATGGGGAGTTTCAGGTGTAATTGTGTCACGAAATTGACATTGTATACTTCTGTATTGACTACCATATTGTGTAGCTAGAGCCTGGAGATTTTACTGACCTTTTGACCTGTTCTGTAAAAACTCAGGGCCATATCCATCCACAACACATTCTACACCTCACAGCATATTCTTTTCAACCATACTAAACACCACTTAGTGTTGTCTTAACCAGTGGAAAACAGTTGCTTGTCTAGTTGTGGTCCATTAATTGAGGTGATGGGCAGCATCAGTTACAGACCATAGCAACACATGTGTATTTGTAGGGGTATCTGAGAGAGTGGTGGCTGAGGGGTGGTTGTGAGTAAGGGAGGGAGGGAGGGACAGACAGCATGGTACATTAACATACTACTAGACATTCTTGGTTGACTACCTCATCCTGCTATTTAAGATTTCATTCTGCTGCCTCAGTTCTCAGGGCCCTGAAACGTCCCAGGTCAGGGGAAAGGAACAGCGAAAGAGGGGAAATATAACATGAATATACTTTTTTTATTATCCTGTCATCTGTGATGGTGAACTACCTCTCTATGCTTGTAATGATGTCTTTATACAATGTCCTTAATCAGGTTGTGTTGTTTTGTCACTATCCATTTATTTCTCCTTCATTGTGATCTGTGCGTTTGCGCAGCCTCTCGGCTACCTCCACAGGGCTGGGACACTGTCCAGTATCAGCCTTTCCTCTTCAGGGCTGGGACACTGTCCTGTATCAGCTCCTCCTCCACCTCCACAAGGCTGGGACACTGTCCAGTATCAGCCTCTCCTCTAGAGGGCTGGGACACTGTCCTATCAGCTCCTGGGACCTCCACCTCCACCTCCACAAGGCTGGGACACTGTCCTGTATCAGCCTCTCCTCTACCTCCACAGGGCTGGGACACTGTCCTGTATCAGCCTTTCCTCTACAGGGCTGGGACACTGTCCTGTATCAGCTCCTCCTCCACCTCCACAAGGCTGGGACACTGTCCAGTATCAGCCTCTCCTCTACAGAGCTGGGACACTGTCCTGTATCAGCTCCTCCTCCACCTCCACAAGGCTGGGACACTGTCCAGTATCAGCCTCTCCTCTAGAGGGCTGGGACACTGTCCAGTATCAGCTCCTCCTCCACCTCCACAAGGCTGGGACACTGTCCAGTATCAGCCTCTCCTCTACAGGGCTGGGACACTGTCCAGTATCAGCCTTTCCTCTACAGGGCTGGGACACTGTCCTGTATCAGCTCCTCCTCCACCTCCACAAGGCTGGGACACTGTCCTGTATCAGCCCCTTCTCGACCATTCACAGGGCTTGGACACTGTCCTGTATCAGCCCCTCCTCGACCTTTCACAGGGCTGGGACACTGTCCTGTATCAGCCCCTCCTCTACCTCCACAGGGCTGGGACAATGTCCTGTATCAGCCCCTCCTCCACCTTCACAGGGCTGGGACACTGTCCTGTATCAGCCCCTCCTCCACCTTCACAGGGCTGGGACACTGTCCTGTATCAGCCCCTCCTCCACCTTCACAGGGCTGGGACACTGTCCTGTATCAGCCCCTCCTCCACCTTCACAGGGCTGGGACACTGTCCTGTATCAGCCCCTCCTCCACCTTCACAGGGCTGGGACACTGTCCTGTATCAGCCCCTCCTCCACAGGGCTGGGACACTGTCCTGTATCAGCCCCTCCTCCACCTCCACAGGGCTGGGACACTGTCCAGTATCAGTCTCTCCTCCACAGGGCTGGGACACTGTCCAGTATCAGCCCCTCCTCCACCTCCACAGGGATGGGACACTGTCCTGTATCAGCTCCTCCTCCACCTCCACAGGGCTGGGACACTGTCCTGTATCAGCCCCTCCTCCACCTCCACAGGGCTGGGACACTGTCCTGTATCAGCCCCTCCTCTACCTCCACAGGGCTGGGACACTGTCCTGTATCAGCCCCTCCTCTACCTCAACAGGGATGGGACACTGTCCTGTATCAGCTCCTCCTCCACCTCCACAGGGCTGGGACACTGTCCTGTATCAGCTCCTCCTCCACCTCCACAGGGCTGGGACACTGTCCTGTATCAGCCCCTCTCTCTCCTCCACAGGGCTGGGACACTGTCCTGTATCAGCCCCTCCTCCACAGGGCTGGGACACTGTCCTGTATCAGCTCCTCCTCCACAGGGCTGGGACACTGTCCTGTATCAGCTCCTCCTCCACCTACAGGGCTGGGACACTGTCCTGTATCAGCTCCTCCTCCACAGGGCTGGGACACTGTCCTGTATCAGCTCCTCCTCCACAGGGCTGGGACACTGTCCTGTATCAGCTCCTCCTCCACAGGGCTGGGACACTGTCCTGTATCAGCTCCTCCTCAACAGGGATGGGACACTGTCCTGTATCAGCTCCTCCTCCACAGGGCTGGGACACTGTCCTGTATCAGCTCCTCCTCCACAGGGATGGGACACTGTCCTGTATCAGCTCCTCCTCCACAGGGCTGGGACACTGTCCTGTATCAGGGGTCTCTGAGGAAGAGGTGAATAGATTGCATTTTGGGTGTTGTAATATATTATACTTTATTTCACCAAATGTGGAAATTGTGTCATAATGAATGAACACATGTTCAACTTCACAGAAAAACATGTTTCCCAATCTTCAGAGTTTAAATGTATAAAATTGATATTAAAGGTAACAATTAAAGTTGACCATAACAGGGTGGACCATTTCATATTTAATCAGCCTTGATTACTGTTGTGATGGGGGAAGGGGACTTGTTGTGAGAACCAAGGAGGGGCAATTGATGTCAAGCTCAACAAAAAATTTGAATGTATTTGCCTACAATCTGAGACTCCTCTTGTCAGTACTCTGGTCTGGTCTGAAATGGAACGCTATACACTATATAGTGCACTAATAGGACGCTGGTCAAGGGTAGGGAATAGGGTGCTATTTTGGATGCACAGGGTTTACATCACCAGGGTGACCTGATACGACACTCAGGTGTGGCAGAGCAGGGCAGATATTTGGATATTTAGTATCAGGTTCAGTTCCAGCATCTGTGAGAGACACAGTCCACCCCACCTCAGAGGACAGAGCAACTTCATCAGGTGGCTACAGGTGAGCAAAACTGTTTTATTTTTATATAATAGTTTTTTTGCATTTTGCATTTAAATCTCAATTGATGATTTATATTTATGTAGCTTCTGAGCAAAAAGTTGTATAAAAAATAATATGTTTTAATCCGAACAGTGGCATTTAAAAAAAAAATGATGGACACATTCTGATATTTCATAAAGTTAAAGTAATCATTAATCGTGCATATATTATCTACAAAGGATTGTTAGAGATTATTTTACTTAAATTAGCTTCTTCCTTTACTACACACCTCGTTGACATTAGTAAGTGTTTAAATCGTTTTTTAAAACTCCAAACAAAATAACACTTCACCAGGGTAATACCGAACACCCTGTTGTAGTGTTACAGAATGACTGTATGTGAAGATAGAGAAATACGTTGCATGATCCTGTTGCTTGTATAACTTTCATCCTCTCCTCCTCCCTCTCTGTCTCTCTGTTTCTGTCTCTCACCCCCTCCCTATCTCACTCACTCTCACTCCATCTCTCTGTCTCTCCCTCCCTCCCTCCCTCCCTCCCTATCTCACTCACTCTCACTCCATCTCTCTGTCTCTCTGTCTCTCTGTCTCTCTGTCTCTCTGTCTCTCTGTCTCTCTGTCTCTCTGTCTCTCCTCCCTCCCTCCCTCCCTCCCTCCCTCCCTCCCTCCCTCCCTCCCTCCCTCCCTCCCTCCCTCCCTCCCTCCCTCCCTCCCACTCCATCGCTCTCTCTCCCTCCGCTGTCTCTACCCCCCTCCCTCCCTTACAGATCTCAAGAACTTTGACACATTATAGTTACAAACATCGTTGAGATGAATTTATCTACAGTCAATGATATGTCCACATCTCCTCCTATCTCCCTAAATGAACCTGGTGTAAAGGGTGTCCTTGCGGCACATATTGTCCCAATGCTTACTACCTCCTGTGCATTCAACATCATCTTGGTTCTCCCCACCAATGTCTACATCCTGTGGCTGATACTGACCGCAGGGGGAACAATGGCCTCAGAATTCTTCTCTCTCAACCTGACCGTGTCTGAGATCCTTTTCTGCCTCTTTAGTGCCTTCACCATAGCTGATGTCTATGTCCAGTCTGATCTTGTCCACAAAGCTAATGCTTTTTCCACTGGGTTTGTTGTCACAAGCCGGCACCTGTTCCACTGTTGTATCTGTGTAGAGCGCTACCTGGCGGTGGTCCACCCCGTGGTCTTCCTGAAGTACAAACCCCTGAGATACAGGGTGGGTTGTTGTAGTGTTGTCTGGCTAATGGTTCTCGGGTCCTGCTGTCTGTCTGTGTTTGATAACTTTTCAACAGTGTTCTTCTACTCTGTTTTTGTCCAATCACTGATCTATTTTTTGCTGATGTCATTCTGCTGCCTCTCAGTTCTCTGGGCTCTGAAACGTCCAGGGCCGGGGGATGGGGACAGGGAAGGGACAAACAGCATGAAGATGAAGGCCTTTAAGATCATTTTGATTATCCTGGTTTATGCTACTATGTCTCAACTCCCACTAGTACTGATGATATCTACTAAAAGTTACATTCCATATATGGACTTCCTTGCAGGCATGGTCATTTGTTTCTGCATCCGTGTCATCTCTGGGTTTGTGCAGCCCCTTCTGTACCTCCACAGGGTTGAGAAGCTGTCCTGTATCAGAGGTCTCTAAGAGAACAAATGTCAATCCCTTCAACCTGTTAGTGCTTTAAAAATGTATTGTCATTATATTTAATTTATATATGTTATTTCATATTAATTTGTGAATTATAATTGTAGATGTTTTTCCGTATGGATTCTTGGTTTTCCAATTCCTGATTTTTTAAATGTATTTCCACTGTAGTCAGTAGCCTACAAAGTGATGGTAAGATTTCCCCCTCTGTAGATTTTGTTTGAATAATATTGGGTTTGCCGTTCATCTACCCACATAGGGTAAACCAGCCCAAGAACTTCTCAAATCATCCATTTTGACCAAGAATAATGTTGACATATGGTCTGGGATTCAATCGGATCACTCTTGAAGACAATTAAGCTTTTAATAAAGGTAGTGGTATCGTGTTAATTGAGACACCATTCAATATAAACGCTGCCCATGTCGGCTCAATTGGAAATGATCTTTAAATGTCAAGCGTGATATTGAATGGTTTTGGATTGAATCCGGACCATCATGTCATACTTTGTAAAAAATACCTGGTGTCAGTCTGTTTCAACTTGAGCATGATATTTTATTAGTAGAGAGAAAGACCAGGAAGGGTTAGCATAAGTGAGAGGAGAGCACATACAGTTGTTACCGTATCACTGATGCAGCTTATAGAATGCATCTCTCTGCACGTTTTCTATAGAAATGTGTTTTTTGAGCTGTTTATATTTATTTGTGCAATAAATGGGAACTTTACCCAAAAAGAGTCATGTTTGGAAAGCTGATTTTTGTGGACGTGTTATGGACAACCTACTACAACTGTATATAGGAAGACGCCTCATTCACCCAAGTTTCATCAACAACTGGCCAGTGGTATCTGAGATATTAGCTATACTCATGTCCCTGAGCATGTGTGCCAAATTTCAGCACACTGAGCCAGACAGATTGAGAGATGCAAAACAACTGCACATGTTTACCACTGTGTGGTCATTAGAAAACATAATGTTAACTTTCACTGCTATGCGGATGACACACAGCTGTACATTTCAATGAAACATGGTGAAGCCCCATGTCTGTGTTTCAGACATAAGGATGGCTGCAAACGTTCTACTTTTAAACTCGTGTTAACTTTTTATGGCTGCAGGGGCAGTATTGAGTAGCTTGAATGAAAAGGTGCCCATTGTAAATGGCCAGCTCCTCAGTCGCAGTTGCTAATATATGTATATTATTAGTAGTATTGGATATAAAACACTCTAAAGTTTCCAAAACTGTCAAAATATGTCAGTGAGTCTGTGAGTATAACAGAACTGATATATTGCAGGCGAAACCCTGAGGAAAATCAGAACAGGAAGTGGCTTCTATTTTGAAAACTCCATGTTCCATAGCCTCCCTTTGCTGGATTTAAAGGGATATGAACCAGATTCCTTTTCCTATCACTTCCTCAATGTGTCAACTGTCTTCAGACATAGTTTCAGGCTTTTATTTTGAAAAAATTTGCCAGAACGATAACATCGCTGTTTTGCTCGCGCAACAGAATTTGGACAGCCATTGTTTTCCCCTCTCCTACTGTGAAAGACCTTTGCGGTTGATATATTATCGATTATATATTTTAAAAACAACCTGAGGATTGATTATAAAAAACATTTGACATGTTTCTGTGGACATTATGGAAACTATTTGGAATTTTCGTCTGCGTTGTAATGACCGCTCTTTCCTGTGGATTTCTGAACATAACGCGACAAACAAACTGAGGTATTTTGGATATAAAAATAATCTTTATGGAACAAAAGGAACATTTGTTGTGTAACTGGGAGTCTCGTGAGTGAAAATATCCGAAGATCATCAAAGGTAAACGATTAATTTGATTGCTTTTCTGATTTTCTTGACCAAGCTACCTGATGCTAAGTGTACTTAATGTTTTATCGTGCGATCGATAAACTTACACAAACGCTTGGATTGCTTTCGCTGTAAAGCAGAATTTCAAAATCTGACACGAGAGGTGGATTAACAAAAGGCTAAACTGTGTTTTCCTATATTGCACTTGTGATTTCATTAATATAAATATTTATAGTAATATTTATTGTATGTAGCGCTATGATATTCAGTGTTTGTTGATGACACTAGAGACAGCAGGAGCGGTAGAGACAGCAGGAGCGGTAGAGACAGCAGGAGCGGTAGAGACAGCAGGAGCGGTAGAGACAGCAGGAGCGGTAGAGACAGCAGGAGCGGTAGAGATGCGCTCAATGATCGGCTATGAAATCAAATAAAATAAAATAAAATGTTATTTGTCACATACACATGGTTAGCAGATGTTAATGCGAGTGTAGCGAAATGCTTGTGCTTCTAGTTCCGACAATGCAGTAATAACCAACAAGTAATCTAGCTAACAATTCCAAAACTACTACCTTATAGACACAAGTGTAAGGGGATAAAGAATATGTACATAAAGATATATGAGTGAGTGATGGTACAGAGCGGCATAGGCAAGATACAGTAGATGGTATTGCGTGCAGTATATACATATGAGATGAGTATGTAAACAAAGTGGCATAGTTAAAGTGGCTAGTGATACATGTATTACATAAAGATGCAGTAGATGATATAGAGTACAGTATATACATATGAGATGAATAATGTAGGGTATGTAAACATTATATTAGGTAGCATTGTTTAAAGTGGCTAGTGATATATTTTACATCATTTCCCATCAATTCCCATTATTAAAGTGGCTGGAGTTGAGTCAGTGTGTTGGCAGCAGCCACTCAATGTTAGTGGTGGCTGTTTAACAGTCTCATGGCCTTGAGATAGAAGCTGTTTTTCAGTCTCTCGGTCCCAGCCTTGATGCACCTGTACTGACCTCGCCTATTGGATGATAGCGGGGTGAACAGGCAGTGGCTTGGGTGGTTGTTGTCCTTGATGATCTTTATGGCCTTCCTGTGATATCGGGTGGTGTAGGTGTCCTGGAGGGCAGGTAGTTTGCCCCCGGTGATGCGTTGTGCAGACCTCACTACCCTCTGGAGAGCCTTACGGTTGTGGGCGGAGCAGTTGCCGTACCAGGCGGTGATACAGCCCGACAGGATGCTCTCGATTGTGCATCTGTAGAAGTTTGTGAGTGCTTTTGGTGACAAGCCAAATTTCTTCAGCCTCCTGAGGTTGAAGAGTCGCTGCTGCGCCTTCCTCACGATGCTGTCTGCGTGAGTGGACCAATTCAGTTTGTCTGTGATGTGTACGCCGAGGAACTTAAAACTTACTACCCTCTCCGCTACTGTTCCATCAATGTGGATAGGGGGGTGTTCCCTCTGCTGTTTCCTGAAGTCCACAATCATCTTCTTAGTTTTGTTGACGTTGAGTGTGAGGTTATTTTCCTGACACCACACTCCGAGGGCCCTCACCTCCTCCCTGTAGGCCATCTCGTCGTTGTTGTTGTTGTTGGTAATCAAGCATACCACTGTTGCACTCTCGACAACCACTGTGATTATTATTATTTGACCAGGCTGGTCTTTTATGAACATTTGAACATCTTGGCCATGTTCTGTTATAATCTCCACCCAACACAGGCAGAAGAGGACTGGTCACCCCTCATCGCCTGGTTCCTCTAGGTTTCTTCCTAGGTTTTGGCCTTTCTAGGGAGTTTTCCTTGCCACCGTGCTTCTACAACTGCAATGCTTGCTGTTTGGGGTTTTAGGCTGGGTTTCTGTATAGCACTTTGAGATATCAGCTGATGTAAGAAGGGCTATATAAATACATTTGATTTGATTTGATTCGATATGAATGTTCTTGCATATCTTGAGTCTTGACAGTGTTTTCAACATGTGCACCAAAGCGTGTTACAATATTGTAAGAATATTTCAAAGATAAATACACAACCCATTGGCCAATAGAGTACTAACAATCAATGTAAATAGTTTTTTTCTGTAATAGGGGTTTAATGATCAATGGGTAAGAGACATGGGAGGAATGTCAGTCCGTGACTCATAGCTACATGGCAAGTTCTCATTGGTCCAAATTGTTTATACATTGAACCTGAAATAGGATAGTTTTATTTGGCCATCGGCCCAGTTTTATTGCAAGGAATTCTAATTGTTCAACCACAGGCTAGGGCTGGGTTATAAAGTACATCCTGTCCCTTTCTTCTGTGGAGAAAATCACAGGAGAGAATCACTGAGGACAGGGGAACATGAACATCAACCATCTGCTTCCAAGCATGATTTGTCAGCTTTGAATACACCTATTTTCCTACCACTGGTGTGCTTTGGGGTCTATGTTATTGAAGAGTAGCATCAACTGCTAACAATATGAATGTCCTTGACTGATTTATGTGTTTACGTGCCAGACCACACACATGTGAATATTTATTAGTCAATAACAGCCATTTTGTTTTATAACAGCCATTAATAACATTACTAATAGCCAATTTGTATTAAAAAAAATTGCATTGAGAGACCTCCTCACACTAGATCTATTTTCATAGCGCCACCATCTGGCCAATCAGTAACTTTGTAAATGATGGGTCCCTATGGCAAGACGCATCATTCACACATGTTTCGTCAAAATCGAGCCAGTGTTGTCTGAGATATTGTGTGTGACTATCGGATGTGCGGAGATAGATCCTCCACCCCACAAACACACACTATTTCATAGTGCGGGCAAAAAAATTGTTTTTCAATATATTAATCCTTGAAATTTAAGATCAGTTCCAGCTACAAAGGTGTCTTGATTTGCATTGAATACTTTTGCACAGATCACCATACTGTGTAAGTAGGTCTTAGCTTTTTCCCTGACCCTTTTCCCTGACCTTTTTCCCTGACCTTTTTCCCTGACCTTTTTCCCTGACCTTTTGTGAGCAAAATCTTAATATTGGCAAGTTATGTAAACATACGGTCACATTTTGATATTTTGTCATGTTTACATTCATTATTTAGAAAATAATGTACGAGAGTGTCTTAGTTTAGCTTCATCAGGTTTTTTGAGTGTTTCATTGTGATTCTGGCAAGGCTGCACAAAACAGCATTTTATGTTTATTTTTCACCCACGGTAAAAATGAACAGTTTTTAATCACAGCAATACATAATACCCTACCTCTGTGGTTGCAGAATGATTGCATGTGCATATATCAGATGAGAATGCAATTATAGCTAGAATAAATACTTTGCATGATCATGTTGCTTGTATAACAATCCTCCTCCCCGCTCCCTATCTCTTCTCTCTCTCCCCCATCTCACTTCACTCTCCCCCTCCCTCCTCTGTCCCCGTCTCTCTCTTTCCCTCTCTCTATTTATCTCTCTTTGTCTCTCTATCTCATTTTGTTTATGTTTGTCTCTTGTCTTAGAGATCTCAAGAACTTTCACACAAAACAGTTACGTAAATCGTTAAGTACAAACTTCTGAGATACAGAGTTACGTGTTGTAGTGTTGTCTGGCTGATGGTTCTTGGGTCTTGCTGTCTATGTGTTTTTGATAACTTTACACCAGTGTTCGTCTACTCTCTCTTTGCACAGTCAATTATACATTTTTTGATGTCATTCTGCTGCCTCTGAGTTGTCTGGGCTCTAAAACGTCCAGGGCCGAGGGATGGGGACAGGGAGGGAACAAACAGCATTAAGATGAAGGTGAAGATTAACCTGGTGTATGCTACTATGTCTCAACTGCCAACAGTACTGGTGATATCAACTCCCAGTGGCAATGATGGCACTGACTCAAAGTTACGTTATTTACATGGTGTTTTTTTTCAGTCATGTCCATTTGTTTCAGCGTCAGTGTGATCTCTGGGTTTATGCAGCCCCTCCTCTACCTCCACAGCGTTGGTAAGCTGCCCTGTATCACAGGTCTCTAAGACATAAAGACTCATCTCTTCAACCAATTTGTGCCTTAAAAACATAGTGTATTTGATTGTATTTATGTTCTATGTTTATCCCTAATCATTTGAGATTTTAAATGTTAGATTTTTTTTCATAATGTATTTAATTGTTTTCTAAGTTATGATGATTTCCAATGTAATCAGTAGCCTAGGAAGTGATGGTTTGATTTTGTTTTGATAATATTGGGTCTGCAGTATAAATTATGTACCCACATAGAGTGCAAACCAGTCGAAGAACTTCTCAAATCGTATATATTTAGCAAGAAAATTGTGATATTTACTCCTGGAATCAATCTGATCATGCTTAAAGGTAGCGGTAGCGTGTTTGCAGAGATGGCATTCAAGGTAAACGCTGCCTTTTAAATGATCTTTAAATGTGAAGAGTGAAATAGCACGGTTTCGTATTGAATCCTTGCCATAATGGACTTCTGCATAAACTGACCTGGTGTCATTCTGTTTTAATATAAGCCTGATGTTTTATTGGCAGAGAGACAGACCATTTAGCTGGCTAATGCAGAAACAGATGGCATCAAATATGACATGTTTTCTGTTGAAATGATGGATGATGATTGTGCTTGAAAGTTACTATGAAGATGTTGTTGGGTTGATTAGATTAAATTCATTCTTAATAAGGATCTCCGTGTCTCTCTGTCTTCTTTAAAGATTATACAAAAGGATATATATGCACCGTATACTTATGCTGAATAATATAGCATTAAAATAGCATTAAATACCATTGAAAACTTCTGCACTGAGTACCACATTGTGTAACAAGGGCCTGAGGGTTTCCTTACCTTTTAATATCGCGCATAAAATAAAATAAATCACCTAAAATTACATGCCCAAATCTAACTGCCTGTAGCTCAGGACCTGAAGCAAGGATATGCATATTTTACTATGACCTGGTCTGTAAACACATTCTACACAGCTCAACATATTCTCTTCAACCATACTGAACATCACTTAGTGTTGTCATAACCAGTGGAAAACATTTGCATGTAAGATGTGATCCATCTAGTGAGGGGATGGACAGCATCAGTTTACAGATGGGAGCAACACAGGTGTCTTGGTGGTGGTGGCTGAGAGTGAAGGGCACAAGGACAGGGGGTCGATACTAAACAGGAGGACTCACTGTGTCAGTCAGTATTAAAAGTGGAGACAGGAACCGTGGTCGATACTAAACAGGAGGACTCACTGTCTCAGTCAGTATTAAAGGTGGAGACAGGGATAGGGGTTGATACTAAACAGGAGGACTCACTGTCTCAGTCAGTATTAAAGGTGGAGACATGGACAGGGGTCGATACTAAACAGGAGGACTCACTGTCTCAGTCAGTATTAAAGGTGGAGACATGGACAGGGGTTGATACTAAACAGGAGGACTCACTGTCTCAGTACTAAAGGAGGATACACGGACAAGGGGTTGATACTAAGGTTGAAGGAGAGGAGGCTCAGCCAGTGGTTGAAACAAGGGATGAAGGTTGATGGATGGGTTCAAGCTGAGCTTCAAGAGGTGGACAAAGTGAAGGTTGTCAGAGAGGTTCAAGCCACAGAGAAGGGAGTCTCCAGTATTAGGACGAAAGGAGCAAGTGGAGGAGCCTGAATCATCTTCATTACAGCCAGCATAAGTGAAGCAGAGAGAAGCTACAGACCCCAACACAGACCAACCTGGAGATCATAGTGGAGAGGAGGTCACAGATCCAAACACAGATCAACCTGTAGGTCAGGGTGGAAATGAGGTCACAGACACCAACACATACCAACCGGGAGGTCAGGGTGGAGATGAGGTCAAACACACTATCCCAGAGGCCACCGACACTGAAGAATGCTGTTTAATCAATGAGGAGACTAGGTTGTGTTCAGTAATGAAAAGCTTTGAAATGGAAAACAAATTATTGTTTCAAGGTCGTCCCTCCCTCATTCAGTCCATTCTTCCATGTGTTGCCTATTGAACACAACCCTGATGAGGCCTTTATTCTGAGGCAACTAGCCTCTGCCTTTCCACAGGAGGAAATGCAGCAGGCAAGCCAGCTCTTAGATTAGTGATTGGCCACCCGCTTCTTATTGATAAGTGATCAATGAATAGTAACCTGGTTTACATAAATTAGTGGTTATGGTCATTATAGATGAGTGGTTGTGGTGAGGTCACATAACCAACTGTATCTAGATAAGTTGTAAATATGGTAACCGCTAGATGGCTAGATGTTAATTAGTGGAAGATATAGTAACCACTATATGGCTTAATCAAATCAAAATGAAATCAAATGTTATTGGTCACATACACATATTTAGCAGATGGTGTAGCAGAAATGCCTGTTTTCCTAGCTCCAACAGTGCAGTAGTATCTAACAAATCACAACAATACCAACAAATCTAAAAGTAAAAGAATGGAATTAAGAAATATATAAATATTAGGACGAGCAATGTCGGTGGGGCATTGACTAAAATACAGCAGAATACAGTACAGACATATGAAATAAGTGAAATGGTATTTAAACATTATTAAAGTGACAAGTGTTCCATTACTAAAGTGACCAGGGATTCCATCTCTGTGTACATAGGGCAGCAGCCTCTTAGGTGCAGGGTTGAGTAATGGGGTGAAGACTGTTGATGTTAAACAGCTGTAGCTATAGTAACCACTAGATGGCTATGTGTTAAACAGTGATAGCAATGGTAACCACCCAATAGCTAGATGTTAAACAGTGGTAGCTATGGTGAACACTAGATGGTAAGATGTTAAACTTTGGTAGAGGAAAACTCAGCCATGGCAGGTAAATCAATGGTGGTAGCAAGCTCATGTTAGCCTAAGTACCAGTCTGTTTGTGCTCTTATTCAACTCTTGGTAAACTGCCTGTTACTCAGGCCCAGAAGCTAGGATATGCATTTGGATAGAAAACACTCTAAAGTTTCTAAAACGGTAAAAATTATGTCTCTGGGTATAACAGAACTGATATGGCAGGCGAAACTCCGAGGACAAACCATCCCCCCCAAAAATTCAGCCTACCACTCAATGGCTGTCACTTTTATTATAAGGTGAAATCCTCCCAGATTGCAGTTCCTAGGGCTTCCACTAGATGTCAACAGTCTTTAGAAAGAGTTTCAGGCTGGTTTTTGGAAAAATGAGCCAGGATATTCTAGTTTTTCTAGATGGCTCCCATTTTGGCTGTAGTGTTTCCAAGCGTGTGAATGAGAGCACGTTCTTTGGTATTTTTCTCCAGTAAAGACAATAACGATTCTCTGTCTTAAATTGTATCGATTATTTACGTATTAGGGTACCTAAGGTTTGATTATAAACGTTGTTTGACTTGTTTGTAAAAGTTTATTAGTAACGTTTGGGATTAATTTTGTATACATTTTGATGGAGGGAAACTGGGTGGATAATTGACAGAAGCGTGCCAGCTAAACTGAGTTTTTATGGATATAAAGAAGGACATTATCGAACAAAAGGACAATTTTTGATGTATCTGGGACCTTTTGGAGTGCCAACAGAAGAAGGTAGCATCCCACCTGGCCAACATCCAGTGAAATTGCAGGGCACGAAATTCAAACTACAGAATTTTAAATATTTAACTGGGCCTGAGTAACAGGCAGTTTACTTTGGGCACGCTTTTCATCCAGACGTGAAAATAATGCCCCCTACTCAAGAGAGGTTAACAATGAATATTTAACTAATAGTAAGACATTTCTGTCCTATTAGAGTCTGTGTTTATATGGTCTCCACTCTAGTTCCCTGCAGCTAATCTGGGCGTATGGTCAATAGAGATGGCTCGAGCTGACAAATTAGTTAAAGACTGCATTACATAGACAAGAATGTGTTTTACTAAAGATAGCTAGGAGTAGAACAACACCTCATTGTCTCAACATCTCCCTTGCAACTGTGGAACTTTGCCGGGGTGGGTAAGACAACAACCCTGTGATGATAACGACTGCATGAACCCAGAGCGGCTTATGATACCCCTTAGTCTGCATGGGAGGGGTGGAACCAACCATGACAAAGCATTCTTAGCTATATAATGCACTTTGCATTTGCGTAAAAGTTAGGTTACTCGGTCCAACACTCAAGGGTGTGGGGTCGACCATTATTGCAATGATTAATCAATATTAAATAAAGATGATTGTTTGAAGAAATGACAAAGTCTCTCTCAGTATGAATTTCCACAACAATGTTTATATAGGTTCCCATAGTCTAATCAAATGTCTCTGTATATTTCAACCTGGTTTTGTTTCTGGTCTATTTGATCAGTATCAGGCATGGAGTGTCTGGTCCCCAAGTCAGGCTTTTCTGTAAGTTTTGTTCTAAGTTCTACATTGGAACTGAGAAGGCCAAGAAGAACTGCTGCAGGAGCCTCAAACACCATCAGAATCTGTATGGGAGGATCCCAAACAACCAATCAGCCACAACACTGACAAAACAGCCTATCAGCAAGAACATTTTGACAATCAAAGGTGGGGCAGATTCCATTTCAATTTCATTAGTAAACCGAATTGGAATTTATGTTTGCTTCCTGATTTAAAATGGATTTGCAAGTAAGTATGATGCTCATAAGTTTGTTCTTTTTGTCTTTTTATTCTTCTGCAGATATCCCTGGACAAGTGGAGAGCGAAGAACGACTGAAGGTCCATGAGCTCCATGACGAGCTGAAGAGTTAAATATTGGCTCACTGACTGGCTGCTTCCCAGCCACTGACTGTCACGTCTAGTCCCGCTCCTCCCATCCAGCGTTCGGTGTCGCTGGTTTAAGAACCACCGGTCCTGGGAACCAACATTACACGCACCAGGCTTTCATCATTACGTGCACCTGCGCTTCATCATTAAGAACACCTGGAATCCATTACCTCGCTCATTATCTTCCTTTTATTTGACATTCCATTAGGTTCCTTCCCCAGGCAGGAATGTTTCTGTTGTTCATGTCCAGATGCTACTCCTACGTTGTATCGGTCCATGTTATTTGTTATATTAAACTTACCACCTGTTTCTCTACTCCCAGTGTCTACGTTACACTGACTGATTAACTCCTGTCTTTTAACTCTTTCCTCCTAATGTCCCACTCCCTTGTTTTTTTGTTTTTCTTGCAGATGGGTCCAGAAACACTTTACATGATCATGTTGCTTGTATAACAATCCCCTCCCCCATTTCTCTTCTCTCCCCTCCCTCTCTCCTTTCTTCCCCCTCCCTCTCTCCCTCTTCCCCTCCCTCTCTCCTCTCTTCTTCCCCCTCCCTTTCTCATCTCTTCCCCCTCCCCTCTCTTCTCTTTCCTCCTCCTCCCTTCCATTCCTCACTTTCTCTTTCTCTCTCTCTCTCTCGCTGTTAGAGATATTTTCCCATGATACAGAAAATAAGTGACCCAAGAGCGATATTAATATATACACCAGTGTACAGTGAAAATAAAATATTGATTTATTCAATTGACTTATGCAGCATCCTTCTGATTTGAATACAGATAATTCAGCAGTGTGGTTTCCCATCAGCCTCCTTCGTAACAAGGGAAATGTACTGATTTCCATGTTCAACTCAGGCATGAACCATTAGCTTCCCCCAGCAATAGCTGCTGTGCTAAAACAGCTAACCTTCTGTTAACATGGAAAGTATTAGGTGAATGGTTCTGCTTTCTTAGTCAACCCTGTGTTGCTTTTCTCTGTGTTCTGGAACGTAGCGCTGGCTTTCATTTTTGTTCATTGATTTCACCTGCATTCATTTCTTATCTGGTCTCATCAGCTCCCTATTCAGTTCAGTTTTTTTCTGTTTGTATGGCTGTGAGATATTGTTTGTTTTTGACTGCCTACCTGGGTTAACCATTGCCTGCAGGTGACCACGATTCCAGCCTTCTGTGAAGGTGCAATAAACATCTGCCGCGCTCTGCGTGTGAATATACACCTATTTCTCCCTGAGTATTCATTACATAAGTCTTGGCTTGAGTTAATGTCTTGCTCTTTGATGTACAGTAGCCATTTAAAATCTACTGTATACATTTCAATGACTCAATGCCTCACTGCAACAGTTGATTTCTGTAAAAGGGAATTCTCAGTCAAAAAAATAATAATAATAAAAATAATAATACATGTATTGATAATACATAATGGAATACGCAACATTATTCCATTATTTAATCCATACAGTGCTTACATTACAAGAAGATTCTCAACAACTCTATTTACAGTGCCTTGCGAAAGTATTCGGCCCCCTTGAACTTTGCGACCTTTTGCCACATTTCAGGCTTCAAACATAAAGATATAAAACTGTATTTTTTGTGAAGAATCAACAACAAGTGGGACACAATCATGAAGTGGAATGACATTTATTGGATATTTCAAACTTTTTAACAAATCAAAAACTGAAAAATTGGGCGGGCAAAATTATTCAGCCCCTTTACTTTCAGTGCAGCAAACTCTCTCCAGAAGTTCAGTGAGGGTCTCTGAATGATCCAATGTTGACTTAAATGACTAATGATGATAAATACAATCCACCTGTGTGTAATCAAGTCTCCGTATAAATGCACCTGCACTGTGATAGTCTCAGAGGTCCGTTAAAAGCGCAGAGAGCATCATGAAGAACAAGGAACACACCAGGCAGGTCCGAGATACTGTTGTGAAGAAGTTTAAAGCCGGATTTGGATACAACAAGATTTCCCAAGCTTTAAACATCCCAAGGAGCACTGTGCAAGCGATAATATTGAAATGGAAGGAGTATCAGACCACTGCAAATCTACCAAAACCTGGCCGTCCCTCTAAACTTTCAGCTCATACAAGGAAAAGACTGATCAGAGATGCAGCCAAGAGGCCCATGATCACTCTGGATGAACTGCAGAGATCTACAGCTGAGGTGGGAGACTCTGTCCATAGGACAACAATCAGTCGTATATTGCACAAATCTGGCCTTTATGGAAGAGTGGCAAGAAGAAAGCCATTTCTTAAAGATATCCATAAAAAGTGTTGTTTAAAGTTTGCCACAAGCCACCTGGGAGACACACCAAACATGTGGAAGAAGGTGCTCTGATCAGATGAAACCAAAATTGAACTTTTTGGCAACAATGCAAAACGTTATGTTTGGTGTAAAAGCAACACAGCTCATCACCCTGAACACACCATCCCCACTGTCAAACATGGTGGTGGCAGCATCATGGTTTGGGCCTGCTTTTCTTCAGCAGGGACAGGGAAGATGGTTAAAATTGATGGGAAGATGGATGGAGCCAAATACAGGACCATTCTGGAAGAAAACCTGATGGAGTCTGCAAAAGACCTGAGACTGGGACGGAGATTTGTCTTCCAACAAGACAATGATCCAAAACATAAAGCAAAATCTACAATGGAATGGTTCAAAAATAAACATATCCAGGTGTTAGAATGGCCAAGTCAAAGTCCAGACCTGAATCCAATCGAGAATCTGTGGAAAGAACTGAAAACTGCTGTTCACAAATGCTCTCCATCCAACCTCACTGAGCTCGAGCTGTTTTGCAAGGAGGAATGGGAAAAAATGTCAGTCTCTCGATGTGCAAAGCTGATAGAGACATACCCCAAGCGACTTACAGCTGTAATTGCAGCAAAAGGTGGCGCTACAAAGTATTAACTTAAGGGGGCTGAATAATTTTGCACGCCCAATTTTTCAGTTTTTGATTTGTTAAAAAAGTTTGAAATATCCAATAAATGTCGTTCCACTTCATGATTGTGTCCCACTTGTTGTTGATTCTTCACAAAAAAATACAGTTTTATATCTTTATGTTTGAAGCCTGAAATGTGGCAAAAGGTCGCAAAGTTCAAGGGGGCCGAATACTTTCGCAAGGCACTGTACCTAAATGGTTCCTTGACTTCTGTGACATACCCAGAGTTTTACCTCACAGCTCCAGTCATTTGCATCAACAGCCTCAGCTGCTGGCCGTGTTTGTTTCTCCCTGTAAGCTCAGCCACTTTGACTGTCTAATCAGAACACATTTGGAGCAGCACTGACCTTGGTTGTCTCCTAAATGGCACCTTATTCACTATTTAGTACACTAATTTTGACCAGGACCCAAAGTGCTCTGATTGAAAACAGTGAACTGTATAGGGAATAGGGTGCCAATTGGGACATCACTGATTTTACCTTCAAACAAAGACCTAAACTAAACCTAAAGCACATAATCACATATATTCAAATCACTTTTCAGAATTGCCTTGTCATTAGGAATGATAATGAAAACATTTAAACATGTTGCTGATCCTTTGATATGAATGGTTGTAATGCATCAATAACATTACTGAAATATAACGTAGACACACTTAGACAGTATTATAAGAGATAAGATATCAAAGATCACGTCATTGTTTTCTATTAGTCTTTAGTCTCGTTCTACCATATATGCTAAAAAAATATAACCCCCTCAAGTTCTGTTAATTCCCAATGTATTCTTATTAACTGTATACTTTGCATTTTATACTATGATCATGACCTTGAATATCACTCCCTCAGCATGATGTTAGATCCTGACCCAATACAAAACCTAGGGGGTAGTGCATGTCATCATTTAGGGGATAGGGTAGTAAACTAAATCCTTTACAGGATAGGCTAGTATACTACAACTTTTAGGGGATAGGGTATAAAACTACATCCTTTAGGGGATAGGGTAGTGAACTAAATAGCGGATATGGTAGTAAACAACATCCTTTAGGGCACTGGTTCCCACATTTTTTTAGTCCCGTACCCCTTTAAACATTCAACCTCCAGCTGCGTACCCCCTCTAGCACCAGGGTCAGCACACTCTCAAATGTTGTTTTTTGCCATCATTGTAAGCCTGCCACACACACACTATACAATACATTTATTAAACATAAGAATGAGTGTGAGTTTTTGCCACAACCCGGCTTGTGGGAAGTGACAAAGAGCTCTTATAGGACCAGGGCACAAATAATAATATAATAATAATCAATAATTTTGCTCTTTATTTAATCATCTTACATATAAAAGCTTATTTGTTCATTGAAAATGGTGAACAACTCACCACAGGTTAATGAGAAGGGTGTGCTTGAAAGGATGCACATAACTCTGCAATGTTGGGTTGTATTGGAGAGAGTCTCAGTCTTAAATCATTTACACACAGTCTGTGCCTGTATTTAGTTTTCATGCTAGTGAGGGCCGAGAATCCACTCTCACATAGGTACGTGGTTGCAAAGGGCATCAGTGTCTTAACAGCACAATTTGCCAAGGCAGGATATTCTGAGCACAGCCCTATCCAGAAAGCTGGCAGTGGCTTCTGATTAAATACATTTTTACTGAACCACTTGTTGCAATTGCGATGAGGCTTTCTTGTTCAGATATAGGAGAGTGCACTGGAGGCAGGGCATGAAAGGGATAAGGAATCCAGTTGTTTGTCTCATCCGTATCAGGAAAGTACCTGCGTAATTGTGCACCCAAATCACTCAGGTTCTTCGCTTTATCACATTTGACATTGTCCGTAAGCTTGAGTTCATTTGCACACTAAAAAAATCATACAATGATGGAAAAACCTGTGTGTTGTTCTTGTTAATGCAGACAGACAAGAGCTCCAACTTCTTAATCATAGCCTCAATTTTGTCCCGCACTTTGAATATAGTTCCGGAGAGTCCCACTAATCCTAGATTAAGATAATTCAGGTGAGAAAAAACAGATAGTCAGGTGAGAAACTCGTCCTCATGCAAGCGGTCAGACATGTGAAAATGATGGTCAGTAAAGAAAACTTTAAGCTTGTCTCTCAATTTTAAAAACGTGTCAATAATTTGCCCCTTCATAAACAGCGCACTTCTTCATGTTGTAAAAGTGTCAAATGGTCGCTGCCCATATCATTGCATAGTGCAGAAAATACACAAGATTTCAGGGGCCTTGCTTGAACAAAGTAAACCTTTTTCACTATTCTGTCCAAAACGTCTTTCAAGCTGTCAGGCATCCACTTGGCAGCAAGAGCTTCTCAGTTGGAGCTGCAGTGTACCCAAGTGGTGTCGGGGGCAACTGCTTGCACGTGCGTTACCACTCCACTATGTCTCCCTGTCATGGCTTTTGCTCCATCAGTACAGATACCAAAATCAGCAGCAGCTACGTTTGGCTACAAAAGGACTGTTTGTGGAATTCCCGTGAGAGAGTAACGGTTAATGTGATTGGATATAAATTATTTGACTAGGCTACCTGTAATTCACATTGTGTTTTTATTTCATTGAACACTAGATGGTTTTATTTTATGTTAGGCAGTGAAACGAGGCTACTCAGGCGCAAAAAAAAACTCACCCAAATGCATTGCCCCGATGGAAAATAAAAATGGACTCTTTGAAAATGTAAAGAAATAAAATGTTAAAATATTGTATCTATATTACAAAAACTATCTGTGAATCACATCTTATTTGGCGTACCCCTGACGGCATTGCGCGTACCCCAGTTTGGGAAAACCTGCTTTAGGTGTAAGGGGATTAAACAACATCCTTTAGGGGACAGGGTAGTAAACAACATCATTTAGGGGATAGGGTAGTGTACTAAATAGAGGATAGTGTAGTGCACTACATAGGGGATAAGGTAGTAAACAACATCCTTTAGGGGATAGGGTAGTGCACTATGTAAGGGATAGGATGCCATTTGGAAGTACAGAGAGTCACACTCACACACCACCTGGGTGTGGCCTGTGGCTGTAGGATCACAATCTCAGTCTATGAACCATTCACACAGAGACCAGAGAGAGCTTTGCATCCAGGTATGTCATGTTGATTCTTTATGCTAGTGGGTATATATCAAATATAAAGGTGGGGAAATGCATGTCATAACTTAATAGCAATCGAATTAACTGCAATTGTTAATACATTTTAACAATGCTGTTGTTCATTAATCATTTGAATTCAACTGTTGAAATGAATTTCTTACGTCAGAGATTTCCAATGAATTGCATATGGCCTGTGTTCTGGAAAAACCTTGACTCTCACCTTGTGGTTCAGACATTGAAGTATGTTCTGTCTTCCCCCCTCTCTCTCTCTCTCTCATCTCTCTCTCCTCTCTTTCCCTCTCTCTCTTACCCTCTCTCTCTCGCTCGCAGGGCTACATCTGTCACACTGTGTTACTCTCTCTTTCAACCACATCATTACCATTGACTCAGTTCATCTCTTTTCTGAAGAAATGAATTTCACAGAAGTAAACTCCTCTTCTCTAAACCTCTCCCACACTGAAGAACTCAACTTTTACTGGGAATACTGTAAGGACCTAACCTCAGTATTCCTTGCCTGTGAACTCACAGCGTTGGCTCTTGCTTTCCCCATCCATGGCTACACTCTCTGGCTCATCACCGGCTCCGCCTCCATCGCCACGGAGATCTTCATTTTCAACATGGCTGTCCTAGAGATTGGCTACAGTCTGTTCATCCCGCTAGCCGATGTGGTCTACCTCCTCACAACATATCAAAGCCACTTCAGAGTCATCGCCTACACCGCCTCTCTTCTCCTCTTCAGCCGTCCCGTGTTCCAGTGCTGCATCTGTGTGGAGCGCTACCTGGCGGTGGTCCACCCTGTGGTCTTCCTGAAGTACAAACCCTTAAGGTACAGGGTAGGGTGGGCGGCCGGGGCCTGGGGGGTCACGCTGATGTTCACTGGTACGGCTGTTTCCCTCTATGCACCTCAGTTCCCCATCCACTGCTTCCTCACCTACATCCTGCTCTTCCTATTCGTCGATCTATTCTGCAGCCTCTCCATCCTCCGTGTCCTGAAGCGCCCAAAACTGGGGCAGGGAGAGATGGAGAGAAGAGGAGGAGGGGAAAAGGAGAAAGAAGGGATGAACGCCATGAAGAAGAGAGCTTTCATGATTGTCTCTGTCGTCATGACCACGATGTTGATCAACAACATTCTCACAGCGGTCATTTACCTTCTGTGCGACTTCATCGCAGCCAAAGTGTTCTGCCTGCTCGATGCCTTCAACATGTTACTCCTGGTGTTATGTGGATTGGTACAGCCCCTCTTCTACCTGCACAGAAGTAGGAAACTACCCTGCTGCCTCAGGGGCCAGTGAGTGAGAGGTGGCACAACCATAGAAGATGGCCGCTGGTCCACCCATCACAGACAATTGAGTTGATTGTGAATGTGCTTTCTAGTTATTATCTTTTGATAAAAACATATATATATCCCTATGTTGATTAATTTTTTCAAATGCAATCCGTTTTCCATGTCAATTCAACTTAATCACAATGATTTTGGGGTTGAATTGACGTGGAAACAATGTTGATTCAACCTGTTTTTGCCCAGTGGACATGTACTGGTTGAATACATACTTGACAACGCTAAACAGTGTGTGGAATTAAGAGATAATTCAACTATACTGTAGGTAGTGAATATACGACTGGCAGATTGTGCATGGTTCAGAATGGCAGTCACACTAACCCTGCTTTGCCTAACCTTAACACTTAAGCTAACCGTAAGCCTAACCATAACCCCTAAACTTAGCCCTGAAGTTGACCAATTCTAACCTCTGGTCCTGTGTGGCTGAGTTGGTAGGGCAGTGAACCTGCAAGGCTGTGGGTTTGAGTCCCATGGGGACCGGTATGAAAAAAAAAGTATGTACTCACAACTGTAATCTGTCTGGAATAGAGAATCTAGTAAAATTTTAACTATGTCTTCTATTCTGTTGTGTTTTTTGACCACGTCACATGGTTAGGAAGTCTCCTATCCCAAGCTACTGAATAGGTGCTGTCATTTAAGCCTTTTTCACATTGGCAAATCCATTTTTTTGAAAATATGATTTGAATCTGTTCTTTTCCTGCAGTCTGAATGGCCAAACAGCAGCTATTTCAAGCCAAATTTTAGACCACCTTCATAGGCGTTTTGAAATCAGATACAAAACTGATTTCATGCCATGCGACTGTCTGAATAATCAAATTGTATTTATTTGTTCTCAAGTGTTTTTTAAACTGTTATTTGGCATAACTTGCTGCTTGCTAGCTACTCTGTTGACAGTTTTGACACGAACATGTGGTTGCTAACTAGCTTGGTAACTGTTCACAAAAAAAATAGTGAACGTGCTACAAAGCTGACCAGCCTACATAGCCAACTGTGGCTTGCCAAAAAGGACTTGTTCTGAAAGTTGGACCATCTTATCCTTTGAGGCTTTAAAAGTGTTCTTAAGCTATGATTTTGAACATTCAAAGCAACTGGGACACATCCATGGCAGGAATTGTTATCACCTTAGTTTATCACATAACTTCAAAGGAAGCAGGGCACCAATCAGTCTATACCACTGCACACACACACACACACACACACACACACACACACACACACACACACACATTGTATTGACATTAGGTCCTGACAAACATTCATTTGCATAGGTGTAATGACCTGCTGCACCTGTTTTTGACTCACAGGTGTTCAAGCTGGGACTAATAGACCTGACTTATGTTCAGGACACACCAAATGGAAATTATTTTAGATGAGGTTCAAATCAAATCAACATGTATTGGCAACATACACGTGTTTAGTAGATGTTATTGCAGGTAGCGAAATGCTTGTGTTTCTGGCTCCGACTGTGCAGTAATATCTAACAAGAAATAACTAACAATTTCACAACATATACCTAATACGCACAAATCTAAGTAAAGGAATGTAATTGAGAATATATAAATATATGGGCAAGCAAGGTCAGAGATGCATAGACTAAGATACAGTAGAATAGTATAGAATACAGTATATAGATATGAGATGAGTAATGCAAGATATGTAAAGATTAGTAAAGTGACTAGTCTTCCATTTATGAACGTGGCCAGTGATTTCAAGTCTATGTATATAGGCAGCAGCCTCTATGTGCTAGTGATGACTATCATTCAGATGGCCTTGAGAAAGAAGCTGTTTTTCAGTTTCTCTGTATCAGCTTGGATGCACCTGTACCGACCTTGCCTTCTGAATGATGACAGGGTGAACAGGCAGTGACTCAGGTGGTTGTTGTCCTTGATGATCTTTTTGGCTGCATTGAGACATCGGGTAGGTGTCCTGGAGGGCAGGTAGTTTGCCCCCGGTGATGCATTGGGCAGACCGCACCACACCCTGGAGAGCCTTGCGGTTGCGGGCGGCGCAGTTGCCTTACAAAGCGATGATACAGCTAGGATGCTCTCAATTGCTCTCAATTGTGCATCTGTAAATGATTGTGAGGGTTTTAGGTGCCAAGCCACATTTCTTCAGTCTTCTGAGGTTGAAGAGGCTCTGTTGCGCCTTCTTCACTACACAATCTGTTTGTGTGGACCATTTCAGTTTGTCAGTGATGTGTACAGTTGAGGACTTGTGAGGCATCTGTTCTTCAAACTAGACACTAATGTACCTGTCCTCTTGCTCAGTTGTGCACCGGGGCCTCCCACTCCTCTTTCTAGTCTGGTTCAATCCAGTTTGCGCTGTTCTGTGGAGCGTGGAATAGCCTTCATTTCTCAGAACAAGAACAGACATGAGTTTCTGGTCATTTTAAGCCTGTAATCGAACCCTTAATTGCTGATGCTCCAGATACTCAACTAGTCTAACGAAGGCCTATTTTACTGCTTTTTAATCAGGACAACAGTTTTCAGCTGTGCTAACATGAATGCAAAAGGGTTTTATAATGATCAATTAGCCTTTTAAAATGATAAACTTGGATTAGCTAACAAAACGTGCCATTGGAACACAGGAGTGATGGTTGCTCATAATGGGCCTCTGTACGTCTATGTAGATTTTCCATGAAAAAAAAATAGGCAGTTTCCAGCTAAAATAGTCATTTGCAAAATGAACAATGTCTACACTGTATTTATGATCAATTTACTGTTATTTTAATGGACAAGTTACCCCAAACTTTTGAACTGTAGTGTATATGTTTTTTAAATAAACCTTATTTACATTTAAGCATTCAGACTCAAAATTAAGCTCAGGCGTATCCTGTTTCCATACATCATCCTTGAGATGTGTTTACAACTTGATTGGAGTTCACCTGTGGCACATTCAATTGATTGGACGTGATTTGGAAATGCACACTGTCTACATTAGTCCCGCAGTTGACAGTGCATGTCAGAACAAAAACCAAGCCATAAGGTCAAAGGAATTGTCCATAGGTCTCTGATGTAGGATTGTGTTGAGGAACAGGTCTGGGGAAGGGTACCAAAACAATTGTGCAACACTGAAGGTCCCCAAGAACACAGTGGCCTCCATCATTCTTAAATAGAAGAAGTTTGGAACCGCCAAGACTCTTCCTAGAGCTGGCCGCCCGGCCAAACTGAGCAATCAGGGGAGAAGGGCCTTAGTCAGGGACGTGACCAAGAACCCATTGGTCACTCTGACAGTGCTCCAGAGTTCTTCCATCTCTGTGGTGATGGGAGAACCTTCAAGAAGGACAACCATCTCTGCAGCACTCCACTAATCTGGCCTTTATGGTAGATTTGCCAGACGGAAGCCACTCCTTGGTATATTGCACGTGACAGCCCACTTTGAGTTTGCCAAAAGGCACCTAAGGGACTCTCAGATCATGAGAAACAAGATTCTCTGGTCTGATAAAACCAAGATTTAACTCTTTGGCCTGAATGCTTAGCGTCACGTCATGAGGAAACCTGGCACCCTCCCTACGGTGAAGCACGGTGGTGGCAGCATCATGCTGTGGGGATGTTTCTCAGAGGCAGGGACTGGGAGACTAGTAAGGATTGAGGGAAAAACAAACGGAGCAAAGTACAGACAGATCCTTGATGAAACCTGCTCCAGGAATGTATGATTTTTTCCAATATGAATATTATTATTTTCCAATTCCTGATGATTGAATGCATTTCCAATGTAATCAGTACCCTAGAAAGTAGGGATTGGAACCAGTTCAAAGAACAGACCTGAGAACTTGAAAATAATACATTTTTCAAGTGTTGGATTCAGGGTAAACTTTCAACATTGAGATATTAAAGACATGATAGATCAGAGGCATAGTATATAAAGGAGGAGTCCGGCTAGCGGGACAACCATCGGTGATACTGGAGGGCGCGCAATTCAAATAAATAATCATAATTTTTATGGATTTTAAACATTTATGTACATACAAGTGCCTTATATCAGCTGAAAGCTTAAATTCTTCTAAATCTAACTGCACTGTCCGATTTACAGTAGCTACAGCAAAAACATGCCATGCGATTGTTTGAAGTTGGCGCCCAACATCAAAATATTTTTCCACCGGCACAGGTTTCATACATTCACATATAAAGATTAAATATTCACTTACTTTTTGAAAATCTCCCTCTGATTTGTCACCCAAAGGGTCCCAGCTATGACATGTAGTGTTGTTTGATTGATAAAATCCTTCTGTATCAGCTCCTCCTCCACCTCCACAGGGCTGGGACACTGTCCTGTATCAGGGGTCTCTGAGGAAGAGGTGAATAGATTGCCATTTTGGTTGGTGTAATATATAATAATTTATTTCACCAAATTTGAAAATGCTGTCATAATGAACACATGTTTAACTTCTTGGATATAGGGGGCGCTCTTTTAATTTATGGATAAAAAACGTGCCCTTTTTAAGCGCAATATTTTGTCACAAAAAGATGCTCGACTATGCATATAATTGGCAGCTTTGGAAAGAAAACACTCTAACGTTTCCAAAACTGCAAAGATATTATCTGTGAGTGCCACAGAACTCATGCTACAGGCGAAACCAAGATGAAACTTCAACCAGGAAATGGTCAGAATTTTTGAGGCTCTGTTTTCCATTGTCTCCTTATATGGCTGTGAATGCGCCGGGAATGAGCCTGCCCTTTCTATCGTTTCTCCAAGGTGTCTGCAGCATTGTGATGTATTTGTAGGCATATCATTGGAAGATTAGCCATAAGAGACTACATTTGCCAGGGGTCCGCCCGGTGTCCTTTGTCTAAATTGGTGCGTAATCTTCAACTGGAGGCATTTTCCATTGAGATTCAGAGGAGAACGCACACTTCCACGAACGATATATCATCGAAGAGATATGTGAAAAACACGTTGAAGATTGATTCTAAACAACGTTTACTGTGTTTCAGTCGATATTATGGAGTTAATTTGGAAAAAAGTTTGACGTTTTGATGACTGAATTTTCGGGGTTTTTTGGTAGCCAAACGTGACGCACCAAACGGAGCGATTTCTCCTAAACAAATAATCTTTCAGGAAAAACTGAACATTTGCTATCTAACTGAGAGTCTCCTCATTGAAAACGTCCAAAGTTCTTCAAAGGTAAATGATTTATTTGAATGTTTTTCTGGTTTTTGTGAAAATGTTGCCTGCTGATGCTAACGCTAAATGCTATGCTAGCTGCGCTAGCTATCAATACTGTTACACAAATGCTTGTTTTGCTATGGTTGATATTTTGAAAATCTGAGATGACAGTGTTGTTAACAAAAGGCTAAGCTTGAGAGCTAGCATATTAATTTAATTTCATTTGCGATTTTCATGAATAGTTAACGTTGTGTTATGCTAATGAGCTGCGGGGATAATTACACTCCTGGATACAGGTTTTTTTGAGAGTCTCCTCATTGAAAACATCTGAAGTTCTTCAAAGGTAAGTGATTTTATTTGAATGCTTTTCTTGTTTTTGTGAAAATGTTGCATGTTGAATGCTACGCTAAATACTACACTAGCTATCAATAATCTTACACAAATGCTTGTTTTGCTATGGTTGAAAAGCATATTTTGAAAATCTGAGATGTCAGTGTTGTTAACAAAAGGCTAAGCTTGAGAGCTAGCATATTTATTTCATTTCATTTGCGATTTTCATGAATAGTTAACGTTGCGTTATGGTAATGAGCTTGAGGCTGTATTCACGATCCCGGATCCGGGATGGCTAGAATCAAGAGGTTATTAACTTGACAAAAAAACATGTTTTCACATCTCCAGAGATTACATTTAGAAAAATTGCTATTAAAGGTAACAATTACAGTTGCAGGTTTGACCGTAACAAGGTGGACCATTTCATCTTAAACCAGCCATGACTTCCCTTGTGACAGGGGGAAAGGAAGCTTGTTGTGGCAATTGAATTCAAGCTTAACAAAAAATGAGAGTTTATTTGCCTACAATCGGACCAGTTTTCTGGTCGACGTCTGAAACTGCACCCTATACACTATATAATACACCAATAGGACGCAACGGTAGTGCACTTCAAAGGGAATAGGGTGCCATATTGGATGGACAAAGGTTTACATCACCAGGGTGACCTGATATGACACTTAGGTGTGGCAGAGCAGGGGACAAATTTGGATATTTAGTAGTAGGTTATCAGTTCCAGCATCTGTGAGAGACACAGTCCACTACACCCCAGAGGACATAGACACTGCATCAATTGCCTACAGGTGAGCAAACCAGTTTTATTTTTATATAATAGTTTTTCATTTTGCATTTAAATCTCAATTGATGTATATACTCTATGTATGGATGAAACTTGTAAACATAAACATTAGATAATGTTTGTTATTTCGAACAGTGGCAATTTATTAAAATATATGGACACATTCTGATATTTCATAAAGTTAAAGTAATCATCTCTTGTGCATAAAGTATCTACAAAGGATTGTTAGAGATTATTTTACTTAATTTATCTTCTTCAGGTGTTTTTGTGCTTAATTGTGATTCTAGTGAGCTGGGCACATAGTTGACGTTACTGAGCGTTTAAATAGTTTTTTAACCCCAAACAAAATAGTACTTTACCAGGGTAATACCTAACACCCTGATGTAGTGGTTACAGAATGACTGTATGTGAAGATAGAGAAATATTTTGCATGATCCTGTTGCTTGTGTAACTTTCATCTTCTCCTCCTCCATCTCTGTCTCTCTGTTTCTGTCTCAACCTCTCTCATCCCCTCACTCCCTTCTTTTCTCTCTCTCTCCCTCTCGCTCTCACTCTTTATCCCTCCCTCCCTCCCTCCCACTTCTCAAATCGCCCATACTGAGCAAGAATATGTGTATATACAGGCTGGAATTCAATCCAATCACTCTTGTAGACAATCAGGCTTGTAAAGAGTATAAATAAAGGATATGTCTGTATATTTATAATAAATAACAACAATAATTATGATAACAAACAAGGCAGTAAACATGTTGTAAACAGTGTAAACAATGAGGCAGCCCCCCCATTGGGCCTGTTCAAAGTTGAGAATTTCTGTTGATCACTGTAGCGCCCCCACTCTTGCCTATCAGTGTAATTTTGTAAATGCCGGATTTCTATTGCAAAAACATAATTCACCCAAGTTTCATAAAAACACAGGCCAGTGTTGTCGGAGATATTGTGTGTGACTAACTTATGAACAGACGGAGACAGATCCATAGTCTCACCTCTGATACTGTGCCCCACAATGAAATCAATGTTTAGCCTCCGCAATGAAAACAGAAAAAAAGAAAGAAATAAGCTTTAGAAAAAGGACAGAGCCTTCCACACAACCAATATGAGCCCTCCACACAACCAATATGAGCCCTCCACACAACCAATATGAGCCCTCCACACAACCAATATGAGCCCTCCACACAACCAATATGAGCCCTCCACACAACCAATATGAGCCCTCCACACAACCAATATGAGCCCTCCACACAACCAATATGAACCAATATGGGCCCTCCACACAACCAATATGAGCCCTCCACACAACAGCCCTCCACACAACCAATATGAGCCCTCCACACAACCAATATGAGCCCTCCACACAACCAATATGAGCCCTCCACACAACCAATATGAGCCCTCCACACAACCAATATGAGCCCTCCACACAACCAATATGAGCCCTCCACACAACCAATATGAGCCCTCCACACAACCAATATGAGCCAATATGAGCCCTCCACACAACCAATATGAGCCCTCCACACAACCAATATGAGCCCTCCACACAACCAATATGAGCCCTCCACACAACCAGCCCTCCATATGAGCCCTCCACACAACCAATATGAGCCCTCCACACAACCAATATGAGCCCTCCACACAACCAATATGAGCCCTCCACACAACCAATATGAGCCCTCCACACAACCAATATGAGCCCTCCACACAACCAATATGAGCCCTCCACACAACCAATATGAGCCCTCCAATATGAGCCCTCCACAACCAATATGAGCCCTCCACACAACCAATATGAGCCCTCCACACAACCAATATGAGCCCTCCACACAACCAATATGAGCCCTCCACACAACCAATATGAGCCCTCCACACAACCAATATGAGCCCTCCACACAACCAATATGAGCCCTCCACACAACCAATATGAGCCCTCCACACAACCAATATGAGCCCTCCACACAACCAATATGAGCCCTCCACACAACCAATATGAGCCCTCCACACAACCAATATGAGCCCTCCACACACCAATATGAGCCCTCCACACAACCAATATGAGCCCTCCACACAACCAATATGAGCCCTCCACACAACCAATATGAGCCCTCCACACAACCAATATGAGCCCTCCACACAACCAATATGAGCCCTCCACACAACCAATATGAGCCCTCCACACAACCAATATGAGCCCTCCACACAACCAATATGAGCCCTCCACACAACCAATATGAGCCCTCCACACAACCAATATGAGCCCTCCACACAACCAATATGAGCCCTCCACACAACCAATATGAGCCCTCCACACAACCAATATGAGCCCTCCACACAACCAATATGAGCCCTCCCTCCACACAACCAATATGAGCCCTCCACACAACCAATATGAGCCCTCCACACAACCAATATGAGCCCTCCACACAACCAATATGAGCCCTCCACACAACCAATATGAGCCCTCACACAACCAATATGAGCCCTCCACACAACCAATATGAGCCCTCCACACAACCAATATGAGCCCTCCACACAACCAATATGAGCCCTCCACACAACCAATATGAGCCCTCCACACAACCAATATGAGCCTCCACACAACCAATATGAGCCCTCCACACAACCAATATGAGCCTCCACACAACCAATATGAGCCCTCCACACAACCAATATGAGCCCTCCACACAACCAATATGAGCCTTCCACACAACCAATATGACACAACCAATATGAGCCTTCCACACAACCAATATGAGCCTCCACACAACCAATATGAGCCCTCCACACAACCAATATGAGCCCTCCACACAACCAATATGAGCCCTCCACACAACCAATATGAGCCCTCCACACAACCAATATGAGCCTTCCACACAACCAATATGAGCCCTCCACACAACCAATATGAGCCCTCCACACAACCAATATGAGCCCTCCACACAACCAATATGAGCCTCCACACAACCAATATGAGCCCTCCCACAACCAATATGAGCCCTCCACACAACCAATATGAGCACTCCCACAACCAATATGAGCCCTCCACACAAGCAATGTGAGCCCTCCACCAACCAATATGAGCCTCACAATAACCAATATGAGCCCTCCACACAGCCTCCACACAGCTCCAATATGAGCCTCCACACAACCAATATGAGCCCTCCACACCCTCCACACAACCAATATGAGCCCCTCCACACAACCAATATGAGCCCTCCACACAACCAATATGAGCCCTCCACACAACCAATATGAGCCCTCCACACAACCAATATGAGCCCTCCACACAACCAATATGAGCCCTCCACACAACCAATATGAGCCCTCCACACAACCAATATGAGCCCTCCACACAACCAATATGAGCCCTCCACACAACCAATATGAGCCCTCCACACAACCAATATGAGCCCTCCACACAACCAATATGAGCCCTCCACACAACCAATATGAGCCCTCCACACAACCAAT